>NC_056726.1:1995823119-1995930619 GCF_019279795.1 Protopterus annectens | reverse complement strand
TGCACTTTTTATATGTATTTTTACTGTATCACAGTTTATTTGAGCTGTTTTTACTGAATTGTTGCACTTTGTTTGCTGTAGCACAAACTAGATTCAGACCTGCTGAATCTAGTTCTGTTTGGTTAACTTGAGCAGTAAACCTGCCTATCTTTTGTTGGAGAGGTTTCCCCTGCACCCTTGTGGCAGAAATGTGTATTTATAACTCACCTGATTAAAGGTTGTAGAACGGGGCTCAGTTTTGAGGTTTTTATTGGTTAATTTGTTTGAATTAGTTTGATCACACTTGCTGCATAAGCACCACATTTGCTCGGGTTTGCTCTTCTTTGCACATCGCACACTGCAGTTATAGATGGAAACATTTTTGCCTGCAAATTTCCCCTTAGTACTCTGGCAGTCCTCCACAAGTGTGTTCTCATGATTGTAACTCACTGACAGGTGATACAGTCAGCAAAGCTCCTGAGGTACCAACACATATCTTACCCACTAGCCCTTCATATTTTTACCTTTCTTCTGTCCTCTACTTTACTTGGTCCTTCCTGTCCTCTCCCTGTTTCTGACCACATTAACTTACCTAGCATTATGGATGGACAATTTCCCACAGTTTCTCCAGTCAGCCTGGTTGACATGGGCATCCTGAGGCAATGTAGCAATTACCTCATATACACTGACAACATACTTCTAGTTCACACAAATTCAATATGTGAGAGATGCATATAATGAAGAACCTAGAATCCAGGCTCTCTTGCTCACCAGTCAGTACATCTGACACTAAGCAGGTTATCAGCGCTCATACCTCACCTCCTGCACTAACCAAACCAACAATACAAAACCTACATATGCGAAGGCCCTTACCCAAAGCTTACCTAAACACCGGAGACCTCCCAAACACAAACAAGCTTCACATAATACATCCCCTGCAGAACATAGTAAACATAACATCTGTGTTTCCTCGGACAAGCTCCTAAGGCATAATACAAAACAAAACATCATAGTCTTAGGTGACTCCATTGTGAGACACACAGATGTTCCTCTCACCAGGCTGAATAAGGAAAAGGTCACGATTAGCTGTCTGTCAGGTGCCAGGATCCACCACATCACACATGCGCTCAAGTCACTCAACAACAGGTACTGTTATGACTCAGTCATAGTCCATATTGGTGTGAATGACTTGAGATGTACCTCACTGAACTATATGAAGAGAGACATGACTGAGCTCTCTGATTATGTGTCTCAGGCAGGTATGTCCCTAGCTTGAGAAGCAATTTACCTTCACCTAGGATGATGCCACAATATAAACAAAAAATGACTGACTTCAAAAATTGGCTAAGTTTCTGGTGTCATTCTAAGGGGATCCATTATCTGTCAGCCTGGGACGATATGGTCAACACACCTCAATGGTTTGCCAGTGATGGTCTTCATCTGTCACCCCTGGGATTTTGGCTACTGGTTAAGGTTCTTGCCACCCCCATAGTGCCTATTTTAGGAAGTGTTACAAGAACAAAATTTCCAACGTAAAAATACCCGCTAAAAACAACCTCAAGCTCATGCTGCTAAATGCTAGGAGTCTAAACCTGAAACTGCACTCACTGGAAGCAGTCCTTGCCTTGGAAGATGCTGACATTTGTTCAGTCACAGAAACCTGGTTTAAGGCAGTGGAGAGAACCCCAGCCATACCCCGGATGATAATGCACTTTTTTGTATTTAGTTTAAGACCATGACTTTGGTACCAATCATTAGTCTGCATAAGTCCTTCTTGCAGGATTACACATCCACCAACAGACCCATAACCAGTGGTGTTCCACAGGGATCAGTTCTGGGACTCCTACTGTTCAGAATCTACTTCTCCAAAGTCCAGACAAAAACTAAGGTCTGTGGCTGACAAAGTTTGCTGATGATTGCAAATTGGCAGTGGTCCACAAACTGAAGCCACGAGATTTAAAGGAGGTGGTGTATCTTTATTCATTAAAGATAAATACACCTTTAGATTGGTTACACAGCACAATTCCCTGGAATTAATTCAGATGCAACTGACTGTAAGAACCCTCTTAAAGTCATTGCCAGCTATAGGACCCCCTCCATGTAACAGGACATCCACTCAGCCTACTTGGATCTACTTGAGTCAATCAAGATACAACCGAACACCCTGGTTTTGGGCGACTTTAATTACCCATCCATTGACTCTGTAAATTATACGAGTTCTAACTTGCCCAAGGATTCCTGGAATTCATTAACTCCAATGCCCTCGATCAGTTGGTTGATACCCCCACAAGGGCTCGAATATCCCGGATCTATTGCTCACCAACATGGGGGACCGTTGCACCATTCCCACTCTACTGCCCTCCCTGGTGAGAACTGACTACAAATCAATCTCGTTAGAAGTAAATATAACTACAGCCACCCCCCTCCCCCCAGCAGCAACTAGATTAAAAAAAACTTTTTAAGGCCAATTACAACCTCTTACGAGATGACATAGTTTCATAGCCCTTTCCTACAGATGGAGTGGACACTTATGCGGGTTTTATACTAATGTTTTATATGAACATCTGCACAATTGTATTGATTCTGCCATACCTGATAGGACCAAAGTAAGATCTTCAAGAAAGAACAAAAGAACAAACCTGCCTGGTGGACATCTGCCATTAACAGGCAACACAATAATATAAAGAAATTGCTGTCTAAGAGTAGGAAGGAATGGACTCAAAACTGGAAACACTCCCTCCGCAATGAAAATAAGCAAATAAGACTCCTTGTGAAGTCCTCCAAAGCTAATTATGCATTCAGATTAGGTTCCACAACTAAGGACAACCATAAGGCATTCTTTAGTTACATCCGTAACCTCAAAGGAAATTCCCAGATTTGCAATGAACTTGTAGCTAGCAGTACTACATATACACAATCTGTGGATATAGAAAACCGGCTGGCTGATGGGTTCAGTGAAAATTTCAACGCCTGTCCCCACCATCTGTGCACCACCTAATATCTCTAAGGAGCAGGTCTTAAATGCTCTCTCCAAGGCCAAAAACACATCCTCTATGGGACCAGATAGCATCCCATGCAGTGTTCTACATGGGTTAAAACAGGAATTAGCAACACCACTGGGTACTCTTTTCAATCACAGCTTAAGCACTGGCTTCATCCCAGAAAAATGGAGAACAGCTACCATCATCCCTTTGCACAAAGGGGGTGCATCTATTGACCCCAGGAATTATAGACCCATTAACTTGACCAACCTTATGTGAGGCAGAAAGGCTAGAGAACTGACTGTGTCTAAGAGTGCCCCTATGAAGTCTATGACTTGAAATGGCTGAAGATGAGATTTGTGCATGTTGATGGTGATTTCCAGTGAGCATGCCACGTGAAGCAAATGATCTCTGACTTTTACTAGCAGATTCTTAATTGGTATGGTAATGAGACAGTCATCTAAATAGGGAAATACTCTGAATCCAAGCAGTCTCAGGTAAACTATTACCACTACCATGCATTTGATGAACACCCTGGAGGCTGTGGTGAGACCAAAGGGCAGGGCTCTGAACTGGTAATGAATTGCTCCTAGCTGGAAGCACAGATACCTTCAAGAGCACCTGTTCATTTTGATGTGATAGTATGCATCTTGAAGATCGATTGAGCACATCCAGTCATCCTTCTGAAGAAGGGGCAGAATAGACTGAATTGTGACCATCCAGAATTTAAAATTTTTTCTAACCTGGTTCAAATAACTTAGATACAAAATTGGTTTCAGCTCCCTTGTGTTTTCTGGCACTATAAACAAACCTTGAGTAAATTCCAGATCCTCTTTGGTCTGGTGGGACCTCCTGGATAGCTCTCTTATTTAGCAACTTTGTACTTTCTTGAGCTACTAGCTTCCTCTGATTAGGGGGAACATCAAGAAGAATTTTCCTTGGTTTTACTGGGGTTTGTAAAAAAAGGAATGAAATAACCTCTGGATATGATCCTTTGCATCCAAAGGTCATTTGTAATGGTTAAGTGGGTGTCGGTACAAGGATAAGCACCCACTGACTGCCTACAGAGATGGATAGTCAGGCATCCTTTTAGGAATGCTGGAAGGACCTGTCCGAGAAAGAATCTCGAGATCCCTAATTCTGCAGGCCCCTTCTGCAGTATGGGTGATGTCTACTATTATAATTGTTTCTCCCTCTAACTCTTGTGGAAAAATCTCTGTGTGATGCCTGGAAAGGACCTTGAGACTTCGAGTGACATTTTCTTACCACCACATTGGTTCTGAAAAAGGGTCTCTGTGGGGGTAGAAAAGTAAATTCCAATGGCAGACAAAGTCCTTCTATCCTGTCCACTGTGAGAATCTCTTTCACTGTTGTCCCAAACATGGATGATCGATCAAAGGGAGCACTCATGAATGACACCTTCAAGGGTTCTGCAAAATCACACCGCTGCATCCCAGCATGTCTCCTTATGGCTACCTACCACCCTTAAGATACCATCTATGGCATGCAATATAAACCTTATGGACACATTTGTAATCGACTGTAGTGTGGCTCCTCATGAGGAAAAGGATTTCTGTTCCTCTGCAGACATGGACCCTGGGGCAGAATTAGAGAGTTCCTTTATTAAGTCCCTCTGTAATCTGGTGAAATGTGCCAGGTAGTTCAGCGATCACAGTGTGAAAGTCACTGATGCATAATCCCACTTCTCAAACCTGTCCAATGTCCTAGACTCTTTGTTAGGGGGATGGACAGTGAAGATCCATTCCACAAGCTCGTTTTTGATGGCTGCCACAACAACCATAGCATCTACAGGAATCCCTTTTGTCCAGTATTGTCTATCTGATGTGGCACTTAATATTTTATCTGGACATTTTGGGATAGTTTCCATGGAGTCTAGCACTGATTCCTCTAGGGAATGGGTTTGGGAAGATTAACTACCTTTCTGACGAAGGATTTCTAGGACATCTTCAAAGGAGACATCTTAAGGTGGAAATCTAGAGGACCCTTCCCCCTCATCAAAATTGGTGTCTTCCATGAGGGATGCAGGTGCCTCCTCTTGCACATCCTCTTCTGAGGGACCAATGTTCTGGGGAGGCATCAGAAGAGATGGGGAGCTCCCTTGATGGGGCTCTTTGATGCTCTTCTAGGCTGTCTGTCCCTGAGGTGTAGAATGTGAAGGCTCAGACACTGGATCCAGAGAAGAAATATGATATGGATCCAAAGAAGGGAGAGTCAACATTACTCTTGATTGAGAGGAAACATTTTCTACCACCTCGAAGGCAAAGGGGCCTGGGGAGGCCAAGGACAGTCTCACTGGAGCCACGACTCCCAGAGCAGACAACCCTTGAATCTCCCCAATCCCCAGCTCTGAGGGACAAGTCTGAGCTGAGCTATCAAGTGGTGGGGCTCCAAGAGGAAGCAATGGCTCTGAAAACTTCAGAATTTAAGTCAGTACCTTAGATCCGAAGTCAACACTTTGGCTTTGAGAACTGTCAGAGCCAATCAGGTCAGGGAAATAGTCAGAGTTGATGTTGGAATAACTTTCAGATCTGCCATATTGACTCCCGCAGCTTTTGGATCTATTGGCTATGAAATGGATGGTCAGATCGGAGAAGGAGTAACTATGGGTACAAAGGCAAGTTGATGGCTCAAGGATCTGGCGGGAGATGGAGCAGTCAAAACCCCCATCTAGATCTGTGTTCTGAGGAATTTTCTCATCATCCTATCGACCTCTGCTTCAGAAAGACTATTGGAAGACCTAACTGAAGAGGATGTTGCGGGTGACCCAGAGGACTTTTTAGGAGTTTCTTGTAAAAAAAGGTGAATTCAGCCGTGGAGATGCCAGTTCTGGGGAGAACCTGGGAACACAGAGCAAATGAGATGGAGCCTTAGACTTTTGGAACCTTTTTGGGAGGTTCTAAATAAGGTGAACACGTAGAAGTCTGGGCAGGAGAGCACTTACAGTGTTCCCTGTGCTCCTTTGATTGCTGAGAAAGGGTTTGAGCCCCTGAAGAAGTAACTGAGGAAGAACCTGAAGCAGGAAGGAGACCTTTTAATATAAACTTGTTCCTCCTACCGCTGACAGCTCTTGCACTGAAGGCTGCACAAATAGCTCAGGGTGTATCTAGATGTGCTGGGCCTAAACAGTAAATGCACTCCCTGTGGGTATCAGAATTGGTGATCTTATGCCCACAGGAAGTGCATTTCTTAAATCCAGTAGGTTTGCCTGCCATACCAGAATAAAAAAGGGTCTACCGAACAAATGAGTAAAGAAAATATTTTTTTTTTTCTTAAGGAAGCAACAGAAAATGGAAAGTGGAGAAAAGAACTACCAGCAATGGTAGTTAAAGAAATATACCTACAGGTATAAAAGTAGAAGACAGAACAGACTACTGACAATGGTATGAAGAAAAATTATTACCTAGAAACTTGGTAGGGATAAATAGGGTAAGGAGGTATTATAAAGGTAAATCAAAGAAATATAAAGATATAGGCGATATAATGACTAATAAAATAAACTCACACCCCAAAGGAGCTCAGGAAGTTGCAATTCCAACCATCTTGAAGAGTGACAAATGAGATCTGAGGAATTGTAATGGTCAGAGGCATTATGGGTAAGGGATGAGCTAAAGATTTGGATCCTAGAATCTTTAGAACGTGGCAGAGTTAGATCCGAACCCATTCATCAAGGAACGAATGAAAATTACATCAGATCATGTATTCACTTTTAATGGAAAAATTTGGTAAGAACTCAGGTAAATTGATGTTTGACTGTGAGGCTACTTTGGGCAGAAATTATTGATTAGTATGTAAAGTGACTCTATCTTTGTATGAAATAAAAAAAGGGATTTTGAGGAGACAGCTTGAAGTTCAGAAATTCACCTTGCTGAAGTGATGGCCACTAGAAAGATTGTCCTCCAAGAAAGAAAAATACGAGAACAGGACTTAGCTGAAGGCTCAAAGGGAGGCTGAGTCAAACTTTGCAATAACAGCATAAGATCCCAGGGTGGAGTAGGGTCTTTAACTGGAAGTCTAAGCAAAGTACCTTTAAAGAAGGTTTTGCATAACTTGGAAGAAGCTAGAGGGAAAGCATTATGATAATTGGAAATGGCGTCTAACTGAACTTTGATAGTGGAAAAGCTAACCCCATCTAGAAAAACTGAAGCAAGAAAATCTAAATCAGCAGGTACAGGTGCAGTGAAAGCATCTAATTCCCTCTGATCAGCCCAATAAAACAAAATATCTCTTCAATTTGCTCTTGTAAATTTTACTAGTGGAGGCTTTTTGGGATGATAGCAAAATCTGACGAACCAGAGAATAAAGCCTGGGTGGTCTAGCCATCTCTGGAACTAGAGAAACCATTTGGTTAACTTGAGTCTTGGAATGTCTGGGTGTGCCATCCCTATGGGATGAGAGATCAGAATAGGATTGGGGTTCAGTGTCCAAGGAGGACACAGAAGATGAGACCAAATGAAGACGAACCACACTTGATGAGACCAAAAAGAGAGCAATGAGGATAACCTTGCTCTGCAACCAAAGTGTTTTCTGAAGGAATTTTGGTATTAGAGGTAAGGAGGAATAAGCATAAAGGTGACCATAGGGCCAAATGTGAACTAGAGCATCTCTTATTGATTCCCCCTGGGGGATAAGGGCAAAGAACCTGTTGGACTTGTTGTTGAGGAGAGAGGCAAATAGATGACAGCAAGGCTGACCCCATCAATGGAATACACGCACTACCACTGTTTGATAGAGAGACCACTCATGAGGCATCAGAATAGTCCTGCTGAGTTTGTCAGGTAGCATGCTGGATTTCCCAAGGATGTGCATTGCTATAAGAAAGCGGTTGGAGGAGATTGCCCACTGCCACATTCTCACTGCTTCTCTACAAAGGAGGTAGGACCAGGTTTCCCCTGTTTGTTGATATACTAAACCACAGACATGCTGCTGTCTGTTTGGATAGCAATTGTTCCCGGAGAAAGAGAGTTCTGAAAGACCCGCAAATGCTATGAGGACTGCCCTCATCACCAGGACATTGATATGTAAATTGGTCTCTTCTGGTGACAATGTTCCTTGGATCACTCATTCTCAAGATATGCTCCCCACCCCAATTGGAAGGGGCCCATGCTCACTGTGGCTACCAGAGCTGGAAGCACAAAGGGGCATTCCTGACAAACTTTGTTGGACTGTATCCACCAAAGCAGAGAATCCTTGCAAGTTATGTTCTTACCACAACGTTCCATATGTGTTGTCGATTTTCATTCATTCTTGACTGATGGGTTCAGTTCTGAACCCTCAAAACCAACTCAGCAATTATACAAAGCTTGTGCCAGCCAAAAACTCTCGAGCTAAATCTCTACCCATACTGCCTCTCTTCCCATTATCTCATATTGAGTTTGCCTACCATTAAGAAACTATTGAAGCTCTGTCTGTGCAACAACCCTATAACAACCCCAGGACTAGTTCCGAACCTCCAGGGGTCCCTAGAAGGAGGAAGGAGGCAGGAGGGTGGGATGTCAAGAATGAATGATGATCTACAACACAGATGGAATATTATGGTAAGAACATAACTTCTTTATCTGATGTTGTCAATCTTCATTAATTCTTGACTGATGAGACAGAGTCCCCAGCTACTTTAGATCCTGCGCAACCCTAAGGAAGGATATTCCTACGCACCACAGAGCCAAAGGAAGCCCTTCCCCTGGTGACCATGTCTAATTTGTAATGAGTGCACATATGTCTTCCATAGAAGCTCTAGAATGGAAGACCACTGAAGTAGAAACAGATCTTGTTGAATGATCTCTAACTTTTGTTGGTAGTTTGAGTTTGTTCTGATTGTATATAAAGGTAATAAAGTCCGGTAACCATTTCAATAAGGTGATCTTTAAAACCAGTTTTCTCAATCTGGTGCCTGAAAAAGATAGAAATAGTTGGTCTGATTTTCTAGAGGCTTTTGTTCTATCCAAGTAGAAACATAACTGCCTGTGAACATCCAACATATGCAGGCAGTACTCTCCTTTGTTTGAAAATTTTGGAAAGAAAACTGGTATGTCTATACTCTGGTTAATACTAGACACTGTTACCACTTTAGGAAGGAAGGAGGGATTGATTCTGAGTCATACTCTCTCTTTGTGGTAAATGATACAGGGATGATTCACACACAAAGCCTGTAACTCTGAAATTCTCCTAGCAGATGTGATAACTACTAGAAGGAGGATTTTCTAAGATAAAAACTTGAGATCACAAGTGGCTGCTGGCTCAAAAGGCTGATAAACTAGGCATTGCAAGACTATGGTCAAATCTCAAGGTGCTATTGGGTCTTTGAAAGGTGGCTTCAAATGTTGAGTGCCCTAAAGATACATTTTGCAGAGACGGGGAGACATTAATGAGTGATCATCGAAACCATTATGAAAATTCGAGATGGCAGCTAAATTAACTCTAATGGTAGAAGTTGAGGCTCCCAGTTGAAATAAGGTGGCTAAGTATTCCAGGACCTTATCTACTGGAGCCAAGAAAGGATCAAAGTCATTTGTATCTGACCAAATAGAGAATCTTTCCCATTTGTCAAGGTAAATTTTTCTGGTAGACAGTTTATGAGAAACCAGAAGTATATTTTTGCACTTGGGAGGACAAATTGTTTTGCCTGGCAATTACTGGAAGTGGAAAAACCAGCTGTGAGCTTGAGATGTTGAAGTTTGGGATGTACCAAGCCCTAAGGATGAGATAACAGGTCCGGAGTTGGATCCAGTGACCACAGGTGCGAACCAGATGAGGCCAGAGAAAGGGAAACCAGACTTGACTCAGCCAGTATGGTGCGATGAGAATCACTTTGTTTCTCAACCATTGGGCTTTCAATAGAAATTGGGGAATTAGAGGAATTGGTGGAAAGGCATACAGAAGTCCCACGGTCAAACATGGAGACGTGCATCTCTCAGGGACTCCTCTGCAAGGGGGAACTAAGTCAAAGTAGCTTTTGCATTTGTGGTTTATGGGAGAGGTGAACAGGTCACAGCAAGGCTGACCCCACTGATGAAAAACTGTCAACACTATGTTGGGATTGAGAGGCCAATCGTGAGGTAGAAGGATACCTCTGCTTAGTTTGTTACAGTTCCCTGGAATATGCGTTGCTATTAGAAAACAGTTGTAGATGATTGCCCATTGCCAAACTCTTAGAGCTTCCCAGCATAGTGGGTAGGATCTGGGTCCCCCCTGTTTGTTGATGTACCAGACTACTGACATGTTGTCTGACTGGAAAGCAAGTGTCCCTGATGGAAGGGAATACTGGAATGCTTGCAATGTTAAAAGCACTGCCCTCAGTTCTAGGACATTGATGTGCAAATTGGCTTCTTGTGGGGACCAAGTGCATTAGACAATCTTTCCCTAAAAATGACCACACCCACTCTATCAGGGAAGTGTCCGTGGTCACGACGGCCTTGGGCTGAGATGGGGAGAAGGGACAACTTCATAAATCCTCTTCTGGCTTCATCCAACAAGAAAAATCCTTCTTGCAGTGATTTGTTATAAATATTGGATGCAACATGGGGTAAGTTAGAAGTGACCATTGTGATGCTAGGAGCCAGTGAAGCAGCCTCATGTGGTACCTCACTAGGGGGACATAAGTTATTTTGCTGCCATGGATCCAAGAAGTTGTAGTACCAGATGAGCAGGGACTTTGTCTTGAGAGAGAATCACTTGAAGTTGCAATCTCAACTTTAACAACCTGTGATGAGGAAGGGAGGACACGCAGATTTTGTATTTAGTTTTGCTCTGATGAATTCCATGTGCTGTGTGGGAGATAGCTGTGATTTTTCTTTGTTAACAGAAATGTCTAAGAACTCGACAAGGTGAAAAACAGAGTCTATGGCACAAAGCTGCAGATGTCTTGTGGGGACAGTGAAGAGTCAGTCATCTAGATATGGAAACACATGAAATCCCTGTAGCTTTAAATGAGCTGCTACAACTGCCATGTATTTGGTGAACACCCTGGGGGCTGTGGTGAGAGCAAAGGGCAGTGCTCGAAATTGATAATGACTGGCTCCTAGCCAGAAGCTGAGATATCTTCTGGAGTGCTTGTCCATCTCTATGTGGAAATACGCATCCTGAAGATCTATAGGGCACATCCAATTGCCCTTCTCTAGAAAGGGAAGGATAGACTGAACCGTGACCATCCAGAATTATGTCTGTTGTACAAATTTCTTCAAAATGGTGAGATCCAAAATTGGCCTCCAGTCCCCTGTTTTTTTTGGCACTAAAAAGAATTTTGAGTAGAATCTGGATCCTATTTGGTCTGGTGGGACTGCTTGGATGACTTTTTTTTAAAGCAGCTTTTGAATTTCTAGTGCTGCTATATCCCTCTGACTGGGTGAAACATCAGGGATTCATCTTTGGTGTTTGGGGAAAAAGGTTGAAGGGAATGCAGTAAACTCTGGGGATTATTGTCTGCACCCAGGAACCCAATGTCATTGAGAGCCAGGCTGAGTGGTGCAGAGAAAATCTTCCCCTGACTGCTTCCAGAAGTAAGCAATGGGGCCGCCACTCAGGAGCACTAGTAGGGTTGTCCAGAAAAGGAATCTCTTGAACCCTGGTTGTGTCGACCCCTTCTGCCACAGGAGTGGTGTCTTTCAGATGAGGTCCCCCCTCTGCCCCAGGGGGAATACTCAACACGTGTGTCCCAAAAAGGACCTTGGGTCTTCTTGAACCACATCTTTCCACTCCTCTGATTCCCAGAGAAAGGTTGTTATGGAGTGAAAAAATGCACGTCCACAGCCGAAAGGGTCATTCTCATCCTTTTCACACCTGGCTAACATGTCTGTAACTTTTGGGCCAAACAATGAACTAGCATCGACCGGAGTGTTG
This sequence comes from Protopterus annectens, assembly GCF_019279795.1. Classification (NCBI taxonomy): domain Eukaryota; kingdom Metazoa; phylum Chordata; order Ceratodontiformes; family Protopteridae; genus Protopterus; species Protopterus annectens. Next base: position 1,995,918,806 of record NC_056726.1, on the reverse strand, counting down.
ACAAAGGAAAACTTAAAGGGGTCTGCAAAATCACACAAGCACATGCAGGTGGGATGCCTAATGGTAATGCCTGTACCCACTGCTCTAGATGTCCCTTCAGCTGTATGAGCAATGAGCTGCATGGACAAATTTGAGATTGACTCCAGGGTGGCAAGCTGTGAGGCAACCTTATCTCAAATCCCATCAGACACTGCTCCTGCAAGGGTGTCTGAAAGCTCAGTTATCAGATCCCTTTGGAGTCTAGTAAAGTGTTCCACAAAGTTCAAGATCTGAATAGTGAATGTCATTGAAGCAAAGACCCACTTCCCAAATTTGTCCATCGTCCAAGACTCTTGGTTGGTAGGATGGACAACTAAACTCTCTTCGGCGAGTTCCTTTTTTATGGCAACTGCCACCACCATGGCATCAACTGCTAGACCCTTAGCCCAAAGAGGCTGATCCTCACGGGCTGAAAAAATTTTGTCAGTTCTCCAGGGAATTGGCTCTATGATGTCAGAAGCCTTCCACACCCAACGTACTATCAGTTTGATTAGTTTGTCAGCAGCACCCAAGAAGTAGATGACTGGGCACAAAAAGCTTGCAAGAAAACAGATTCCTTGGAGGATGAGTTTGAGGGCTTCCAATCACCCCTCTGATATAATATTTCCAGGATGTCTCCAAAGGAGACATCTGCAGGGGGTAAACGTGGGGAACCTTCCCCTTCATCGTAATCTGTATACTTAATGACTGATTCTTCTGGAGAATCTAAGAGCTTCCTCTTGCACAATCTTTTACAGGGTGGCTCCTCAGGGGGAAGATATGAAGAGGACTCTGAAGAGAGAAGACCCTGCACTAGGGTATCTTGCTGCTCTTGTGCTCACTGTCCCGATGTAGCAGATTGGTGCAGCTGCGAACTAGATGGAACAAAAATATGGCACTCCAACAGGGATGGTACCAACTGGGAGCCTGCTGAGGCTAGAGCTTTCTCCATAATCTGGATGCAGGCCCACCTGAAGAGAGATGGGAGCTTGGAACTGAGAAAGAAAACCTCACAACCGGGGTCATACCTTGCTTCGATGAGCTGCCTCTCAGAGCAGGAGTCAAGAGAGGACTTGAAACTTCCAAGGAACCGAGAGCCATAGACAGCGCTGTAGAAAAACATCAGACGCTATCCAGGGATCCCAGAACTGGCAGCAAAATCTCAGTCCCATGGATGCGACAGTTCTGAAGGAAATAAAGACCCCAGAGTAGGTTCTGTACACAGGCGAGATCCACCATTGGTAATGAAACAGTTGGCGCCGGGAGTGTCAAAGTAATGGGCTGCAAGACCTGGGGAGAGGTTGAAGGAGGAATATAAGTAGGAGTCCTGGGAGAGTAAGCCTCAGTTCCAGGATGGAGGGAGTTCTGAGAAGGTGCAGGGAGGCCTCTGGCTGCCAACAGCTGATCCACTAATCTAACTACATCCATTTCTGATAGACTCCTGGAGGAAAGGATTGACATTCCCGAAGGAAATTCAGGTCTTTCCACGAAAGAACTCAGCTGTTGACCCAAGAAGGGGTCTATTGAAGGGGAATATCTAGTCCTGGGGGTACTTATAATATCAACCTTTGGCACCATAGTCTGTTGGATAGAGGCTGAGGATGGAACCGAAATAGTAGAAGTTGCAATTATCAGTGCTGGGGAGGCTGTCGGCACCGAAGACATGGTCAGTACCAAAGGTGGTTGGGTACTTTCAATAGTAGACGTCAGTGTAGGAGATTTTTTTGGTTTCAGTGCTAGAGCAGAAGACAGTGATATCTTTGGAACTTTTGCCTTCAGTTCTGCAGAAGGTGTCAGAACCTAAGATTTTTGAGTCTTAGCATCATGTACCTTGGGGGAAGACGGTACTGAATGGCTCTGTTTTTTTGTGTCAGTTTTTGAAGATTTTGAAGTCTCCACCTCAGAAAGAGCTTCACTAAAGGACATTTTAATAAGTATCAATTTGTTACATCTCTTGGCAAGACTTCATGCACTGAAACCTTTCAGAGTTCACAAGGATGTTGAATTTCCAGATGAGGGACTCCCAAAAAATAAACACAAGAAAGATGCCCATCTGAATTGGGCATCTTTCTACCACAATCTTTACATTGCATAAACACGGAGGTTCCTTTCTGCTTCTCTGACATGTTTCCAGTCAAGTACATGGCAGGCACATGCGCACACACACACACACACACACACACACACACACACACACACACACACACACACACACACACTCGTAAAGAAAAAAGGGGAAGGAAAAGACAAAGGCTTTTTTTTGTTTGTTTTAAATTCCAACTATGGTATATAAAGAACGACAAAGATAGGTAAAGAAGAAGAAGAAAAGGGCAGGAAAAAGACCAATGATGGTACCAAAGAGTTAGCAATGGTAAACGGGAAGTAGCGGCCTAATAACAACAATGGTAAAGAGAGATGTCCTGAGGTAAATAAGATGGTAGAAAGTTATCGATAGAGTCACTCGCACAAAAAGGAAATAAACAATAGTAATTGCACAGATATGAAGGTAGAATAACAGGCAAATAGAAAAATAATTTGAGCGCTTAGCTGACAGCAATGGCTAACGTGCCCTATTTACTATGTGGCAAACAAGATCTGAGGTAATGGGAAGAGAGGCAGCATGGGTAGAGCCTTAGCTCAAAAGTTTTTTGCTGGCGTGAGCTTTGTATAATGGCCAAGTCAGTTCAGGGGGTTCAGAACCGAACCTATCAGCCAAGAATGAATGAAGATTGACAACATCAGATGTTTTATTATATAGGAAAGAGGCTGCAGGAGAACTGAAGAACATGCATATGGAAACAACCTGCCGGGAGCAAGGTAATAACTACAGCCATTGATCCCAAGGCCTAAAGAACTAGTTTTGCTGGTGGAGAAGAGTGTGAATGAATCTGTCTGACCTACAGTCTTAAGGAAAGTATTCTGCTTGATGGAAAAAAGGCCAACTGACTGGTGGTATTTAGGTGAGCTCCTATAAATGCCAAGACTTGAATGGGCTGAAGATGGGACTTGGCATAATTGAATGTGATCCTTAAAGACTGACATTATTGGAGTAAGTAGTTCCTGGCCTTTTCAAGGAGATGCCTGGTTAAGATGGTGAGGAGCCAGTCATTTAGGTAAAGAAACACCCTGAATCCGAGCAGTCTGAGATGATCTGCTACCACTGCCATGCATTTTGTGAACACCCTGGGGACTGTGGTGAGACCCATTGATATGACTCTGAATTGGTAATAACTGGTCCCCAACGGAAAGCGCAGCTATCTTCAGCTGCATCTGCTTATTTTGAAGTGATATTATGCATCGAGGAGTTCAATAGACACATCTAGTTGTCCTTCTATTGAAGAGGTAGAATCAACTGAACTGTGACAATCCTGAACCTGGAGCTATTTACAAAACAATTTAGATTGCTGAGGTCCAGAATGAGAATCTGGTCCCCTGTTTTCTTTGGCACTAAAAAGAACCTTGAGCAAATTTTGAATCCTCTCTAGTTTGTGAGAACTCTTGGATGACTCTTTTCTCTAGTAGCTTTTGAACTTCCAAGGCTGCTAATTCCTGCTGACTAGATGAAACACTGGAGTGATTTTTCTGCTTGGATAGAGAGATTTGCAAAAAGGGAATGAAATATCGTCTGGATATAATTTTTATACACCTAAGTGACTTTTGTAATTGATGCCCAGGCTTCTAGGTGCAGAGACAATTGCCCTCCTCCCCAACTACCTCCAGAGAACAGCAGCCAAGCAACCTTTCAGGACTGTTGAAAGGGTTTATCCAAAAAAGAATCTCGAAACACTTGGTTTTGCAGGCCTCCCATGCCATGAACGCAGTGTCTCCCACACCTCTGCCTCTGGGAGAAGTTTCCCCTTGTATGTCCTGAAAAGGACCTTGTGACTTTCAGAACCACATGTTTTTGCCTCTGAACTGATTACCGGATAATGATATTTGCAGGGTAGAAAAACGTATTCCCAGAGCAGACAAGGTATTTCCATTTTGCTCTCTATGCAAGAGTGTTTCTTTTACTGTAGGGTCAAACAAGGAAGATCCATCAAAGGGTGCATTGATGAAAGAAAACTTAAAGGGCTCTGCAAGGTCTCATAAGTGCATCCCGGCATGTCTCGCCATGCCTGAATCTGTTGCCTGTGAGGAACCTTCTGCTGCATGAGAGATTAACCTCATTAATGAGATGGAAACCAATTGAAGGGTGACCAGCTGCAAAGAAAACTTTTTATGTTCCTCCTCCAACATGGACCCAGGAATAGACTTAGAGAGTTCTTTAATCAAGCCTCAATGCAATCTGCTAAAAATGTGTCAGGTAGGTATGCAACCATACGGCAAAGATCACTGAGGCATAAATGCACTTTCCAAACCTAGTAAGTAAAAAGAACACTGCCAACTGTATCCACAAACGGCCCCAAACAGATCCACGGACTCGAACAAAGATAAATCCAAAGTGTTGTCAAAAAAAACACGATTTAATGAAGAATCACAGAATAAAATCAGATAAACAAGACTCTGTCACAAAAGGTTAAGCGCTTTCATCTGGTCAACCCCAGACTTCATCAGAACCAATGCACTCATTGATTAATCCATATTTAAAACACTTTTGGCACCAAAAAAATCAATTAAGTTTAAAATTGAATATTTAAAAATTGTATATATATATATATATATATATATATATATATATATAAAAATGTGTGAATATAATACTATATAAATATTATATTAATACTTACATACCTGCAATGTGATATAATATAGGTCATGAAAATAATGTAAATGTTATACTGTCAGTTAGTACATAGATAAAATTCTAACACAAATTGTTGTACAATATTAAAAAAGAGGGTCAAAAAGGTATACAATAATATAAACAAAGACAAATAGTCACTATTCATTTAATAACAAAAAAGGTTTTAAGCTTATACTGTTGTTGATACCAGGGGACGTAGTGGCATCTAAACTTATCTGCCATTTACTTTCTACCCAAGCTAAATAAACTTTCCAATTCCCTCCTCTATCAGTCATTTCCACCTGGTCAATAATGGCAAAACTGAAAGTGTGTTCATTTCCCTTGTCAATAATGTGTTTGCTTAATTCATTTTTTGTATCTTGTTTCTTAATCCTATGCATATGTTCATATATGCGTGTTCTGAATTTCCTTTCAGTTTTGCCTACATAGTAAGCCGAGCATTTGGAACAAGTGGCTAAATACACTATGCGCTGTGTGTTACAATTTCCATTTTTACAATGTATAACTGATTTTATAACATTATTCAACTGAATTTTTACACTTCCATTAATGTGTTTACATTGTTTACAATTCCCACATTTAGTAGTACCCTTCTTCTTCCCAGTATGTGTCCCTATCTTTCCTTGCTCCGGAATTCTCTTCAAGTTGTTACCAGTTTTAAATACGGTAATGGGATACTTCCCTACTATATGTCCTATAGTGCTCGAACAAGAAATTAAATCCCAATGCTTCCGGAGAATTTCTTTAATCAAATTAGTATAAGGATTGAACAAAATAACACAAACCTTACTACCTCTATCGTCTGCAGGTCTAGAGGTACCCATACGTGTGACTCCCAAAAGTGGTACATATTTCAGTCCCCATTGTGTCTTAACATAACTAGTCACACCATCCAGCATACGTACAGGGTAGCCTCTGTCCTTAAATAATTTGTACACAATTTCAAGTTCTTCTATCATGGTGTCTCTTGTGGATGACATTCGTGCGACACGTATACATTGGCCTTTAACTACATTTCTAAAAGTGTGGAGGGGATGACAGCTCCCATATTGTATATAATCATTAGAGAAGGTCGGTTTTCTGTATATCTTAGAAGCAAAACCTGTTCCAGTGTTACTAATCCAAGTATCTAGGTAAGCTATACCTGTCTTATCCATTTGATGAGTAAATTTCAAGAATTCCGTCGTATGATTTAGATAATCTATAAAAAGGGGGATCAAATCAATTGGACCCTTCCATATAATAAATAAATCATCCAGATATCTCGTGTATAATTTAATATGTTGGAAATATTCACTAGTGAACACATACTTGTTTTCCCACTCTAACATGACCAAGTTAGCAAAGACTGGGGCACACAACGCCCCCATTGCTACTCCCCGAGTCTGTCTGAAATACTCCCCTTGATAATAAATATAGTTGTGATCTAAAACTAGCCCCATCATGTCAATGATGAGGTTGATTTTATCCCAACTCAATCCTGAATACTTGGTCAAGCTGTTAAAGAAGTATTCTAAACCAGTAGGTCCAGGTATACAAGAAAAAAGATCTTGTACATCCACCGTTAAGAATGTTAAATCGGCGTCCCATACATCAATGGTTAGTTTACTCAAAAAATCCCAAGAATCTTTGACAAGATGGGATACCTTATAATATACCTGTTTTGTCCATTCATCAATGGTGACACCTAATTTAAAAGTTTTAGATTTAGACCCAGAAATAATGGGTCTAAAGGGTGGATTATTTAAACACTTGTGTATTTTAGGTATCCCTATGATATGGGCCAGAATAGGGAATTCAGTTCTTAAATATTCATATAATTCACTACTGATACGATTATCAAGGAGATATTCTTCTAGAGCTAGGTCTATGCGTTTATAACCTATGTTAATTTGGTTAAGGGATATCTGTTCATAATTACCCGACTCAAATAAAATATTATGTATGACCCTTTGATATTGTTGGTTATCAAAAATCACAATCCCACCGCCCTTATCGGGTTTCATTAACCTAATCTCTTCATTAACAACTAATTCTTGCAAACATTTCCTTTCTTTTACACTAAGATTGTCATTAAAGTTATGGGGAAAATTCGAATTGCCCTTAATGTTCTTTTAAAGCAAATAGATGTCTTTACATACCATTTTTTCATATGTTGCTGTTTGTGTGTTCATTATAGGAATATAGGAACTTTTCCTAACTAACCTGGATTTGTGTAAATTGTGTAGATTAGTATCTTGATTTTGATTTATACTAGAACTATTATTAAATTGAATAGCCAAATTTAATCTCCGACAAAAAACTTGATTTCTTTGATTACTCCAAACAGATTAAATGGGACCGTTGGTATATATTTCATTTCTTTACTAAAAACTGAAATAAATTCCTGTGTTACAGTAGTGTCAGTATAGTTGTATACATTAAACCCATCATAACTGTATATCCTAAGGATTTCTAGAATTTTGGTCCCTTCCCCCATATGTACTTCTAATTGTTCTTCAGGTAAGGACTCAATAAAGTGTCCTGCCTTACTATGCTCAATTAGTCCAAACTGCTTGTAGAGTGTACAATTGGGGTCTGTCAAACAGGATGAACCACTCACAAATGGTCTACTGTCCTTTTCATTCAATAAACCCGTTGATTTTGTTTGGGAGCCGGGTAGAATCTCCCTCCCTGAAAATTTACATCTTCATGTGTCCAATGGTTTCTCCGTCTACCCTTAGTTTGTACTATTTCATATGTGTCTTCTTTAACCACCTTGTTCTGTGGCCAAACATATGCTCTTCCATTTTTGTATATATCCAAATCTCTTTCAATTTTGTGCACCTTTCTATTATATACATTGTTGGCTCTACTATGTGCATTTTGGAATTGCTTGGTGTACAAATCGTGCCATTGAGTAAAGTTGGCACCATGAATTATGGTATCATTTAACACTTCAACTTTGTGTAATAGAGTAGCTAGTTTCTGGTCATTACACTTTATGAGTTGTTTCATAAAAGTGAATCCAAACCCATCAAACATTTTATTAAAATCAGTCATAACCCCTGAATTGTATTCTATACCCAAGGGTAGTTTAAAAAACCTTAACCCTTTAGGTACTACTTGCAACTGTAAGCATTTGTCCAAATAAGCATTATCTATCTTGACACTTCGTAACTGTATAAGTTTCTTACCTAACAAATTAATATTAGACTTGAGATCGTCTACACTAACACCTGCCCCATTTTTAAAAAATGCATTTTTATAGTCAGACTTCCCAAAATAATCATACTCATCTGTTAAAAAATCATTTAACATGTTTGAAACATTTACATCATTATGCTTGTTTTCATAACAGCCACGTGTTTTTAAATGTCCAATACTTGGACTAGTTATTTGCTCTCGTACCACAGTACCTTTTTTATTATTTTCAGTTTCTTTGTTGTTAAAAGCAGAATAAGTCCTTAATTTTTCATGCTGCTTCGGTCGCGCTCCTTTGCGTGTATTTTCCTGCTGATTATGGAACAAGCTGAAATCAAAAGTGAAGTCAGCTTCTAAGGAAACGTTCTCGTTCATGCCCCTACTGTCCAAAGTATGTCTACGGTTTGAAGAAGGAAGTTCGCCTTGGCCGTTAGGTATTTCGGCCGAACTACTGTGCCTTTCTAAATCGGAAGGTACCGTTGTTAACGCACCACGATTTTCCAACTGTTGCTGCTGAACGCAATCACGACCATGCAATACTGCATCTGAAAGCTTCCCAACAAGTTCCAATAGACGGTTAACGTCAGACTGCAACGTCGTGACCTCAGACCGTAAAGTAAGATATTCATCTCTGCTCAATGAAGCCCCCAAGGGATCCGATTCAGCCATGAAACAACTAGTAAGTAAAAAGAACACTGCCAACTGTATCCACAAACGGCCCAAAACAGATCCACGAACTCGAACAAAGATAAATCCAAAGTGTGGTCAAAAAAACACGATTTAATGAAGAATCACAGAATAAAATCAGATAAACAAGACTCTGTCACAAAAGGTTAAGCGCTTACATCTGGTCAACCCCAGACTTCATCAGAACCAATGCACTCATTGATTAATCCATATTTAAAACACTTTTGGAGCCAAAAAATCAATTAAGTTTAAAATTAAGTTTAAAATATTAAAAATTGTATATATATATATATATATATATATATATATATATATATATATATATATATATATAAATGTGTGAATATAGTTAGTGTAAAAGAAAGGAAATGTTTGCAAGAATTAGTTGTTAATGAAGAGATTAGGTTAATGAAACCCTATAAGGGCGGTGGGATTGTGATTTTTGATAACCAACAATATCAAAGGGTCATACATAATATTTTATTTGAGTCTGGTAATTATGAACAGATATCCCTTAACCAAATTAACATAGGTTATAAACGCATAGACCTAGCTCTAAAAGAATATCTCCTTGATAATCGTATTAGTAGTGAATTATATGAATATTTAAGAACTGAATTCCCTATTCTGGCCCATATTATAGGGATACCTAAAATACACAAGTGTTTAAATAATCCGCCCTTTAGACCCATTATTTTTGGGTCTAAATCTAAAACTTTTAAATTAGGTGTCACCATTGATGAATGGACAAAACAGGTATATGATAAGGTGTCCCATCTTGTCAAAGATTCTTGGGATTTTTTGAGTAAACTAACCATTGATGTATGGGACGCCAATTTAACATTCTTAATGGTGGATGTACAAGATCTTTTTTCTTGTATACCTGGACCTACTGGTTTAGAATACTTCTTTAACAGCTTGACCAAGTATTCAGGATTGAGTTGGGATAAAATCAACCTCATCATTGACATGATGGGGCTAGTTTTAGATCACAACTATATTTATTATCAAGGGGAGTATTTCAGACAGACTCGTGGAGTAGCAATGTGGGCATTGTGTGCCCCAGTCTTTGCTAACTTGGTCATGTTAGAGTGGGAAAACAAGTATGTGTTCACTAGTGAATATTTCCAACATATTAAATTATACACGAGATATCTGGATGATTTATTTATTATATAGAAGGGTCCAATTGATTTGATCCCCCTTTTTATAGATTATCTAAATCACATGACGGAATTCTTGAAATTTACTCATCAAATGGATAAGACAGGAATAGCTTACCTAGATACTTGGATTAGTAACACTGGAACAGGTTTTGCTTCTAAGATATACAGAAAACCGACCTTCTCTAATGATTATATACAATATGGGAGCTGTCATCCCCCCCACATTTTTAGAAATGTAGTTAAAGGCCAATGTATACGTGTCGCACGAATGTCATCCACAAGAGACACCATGATAGAAGAACTTGAAATTGTGTACAAATTATTTAAGGACAGAGGCTACCCTGTACGTATGCTGGATGGTGTGACTAGTTATGTTAAGACACAATGGGGACTGAAATATGTACCCCTTTTGGGAGTCACACATATGGATACCCCTAGACCTGCGGACGATAGAGGTAGTAAGGTTTGTGTTATTTTGTTCAATCCTTATACTAATTTGGTTAAAGAAATTCTCCGGAAGCATTGGGATTTAATTTCTTGTTCGAACACTATAGGACATATAGTAGGGAAGTATCCCATTACCGTATTTAAAATTGGTAACAACTTGAAGAGAATTCTGGAGCAAGGAAAGATAGGGACACATACTGGGAAGAAGAAGGGTACTACTAAATGTGGGAATTGTAAACAATGTAAACACATTAATGGAAGTGTAAAAATTCAGTTGAATAATGTTATAAAATCAGTTATACATTGTAAAAATGGAAATTGTAACACACAGCGCATAGTGTATTTAGCCACTTGTTCCAAATGCCCGGCTTACTATGTAGGCAAAACTGAAAGGAAATTCAGAACACGCATATATGAACATATGTATAGGATTAAGAAACGAGATACAAAAAATGCATTAAGCAAACACATTATTGACAAGGGAAATGAACACACTTTCAGTTTTGCCATTATTGACCAGGTGGAAATGACTGATAGAGGAGGGAATTGGAAAGTTTATTTAGCTTGGGTAGAAAGTAAATGGCAGATAAGTTTAGATGCCACTACATCCCCTGGTATCAACGACAGTATAAGCTTAAAACCGTTTTTGTTATTAAATGAATAGTGACCATTTGTCTTTGTTTATATTATTGTATACCTTTTTGACCCTCTTTTTTAATATTGTACAACAATTTGTGTTAGAATTTTATCTATGTACTAACTGACAATATAACATTTACATTATTTTTATGACCTATATTATATCACATTGCAGGTATGTAGGTATTAATATAATATTTATATAGTATTATATTCACACATTCATATATATATATATATATATATACAATTTTTAAATATTCAATTTTAAACTCAATTGATTTTTTGGCTCCAAAAGTGTTTTAAATATGGATTAATCAATGAGTGCATTGGTTCTGATGAAGTCTGGGGTTGACCAGATGAAAGCGCTTAACCTTTTGTGACAGAGTCTTGTTTATCTGATTTTATTCTGTGATTCTTCATTAAATCGTGTTTTTTTGACCACACTTTGGATTTATCTTTGTTCGAGTCCGTGGATCTGTTTTGGGCCATTTGTGGATACACTTTCCAAACCTGTCCATTGACCTGGACTCTCTATTGGGGAGATGAACAGCAGAGCTTTCTTCGGCTAGATTTTTCTTACTTGCTGCCACCACAACCACTACAGCATCCACGGGAACTTCCTTACTCCAGTGAAGTCTGTGTTTGGACAGAGTAAGAAATTTATCAGCATGATGGAGAATGGGTATACCTCTCAACCTGAAAACATCAAAAATCTGGACAAAGTCCCATGAAAAGTAGGTACAACTAGCCAAAAATCGGGACTCACATTAACATAAAATTTGAATACATAATCATTTAACCCCACCCACTCCACTAGAATTGTAGGACACCAACATGAAGATTAAAGTCAATAAATAATAAATAATGTTAGACATTTGAATTTCAGACCTCATATCCATCAGAAAATACATAATAATGCAAACTCTGTTATTCTAGCAACTATCTGAGTTTACAGGAGCAATATTTAAAATCTGTCCCTATTTTTGGGCCATTGTCCCATCATTATTTTTGGCTTTGTCCAGATTTCTTGCTCTGAGAGATTGAGAGGTATAGTCACTGCATATTGCATTACAACTTACTTCTCCCAAATACATATTAGTCCTACTATGCCAGAATTATAAAAAAAAAAAAAAAATCCCCAATAACACACACAGACACAAAGACACGCCCACAAACCTGCAGTACAACAGTATGAGGCAAAATAAAATAAATCATTACAACTCCTGTCTTGATGCAGCTCTGTACAGTTCTCCTAACAAATTAGTCGTTACCTCCCATCTCCTTCCAATAGTTGCACAACCTGTATTTACCACTGATTGAGTCATAAGGCTGGAATACATGCAAAATAATCATATTTCATTTTAAGATCTACAGTATACAACAAATGGCATCAAAAATCAAAAACTGTCATGTTAAAAATAAATACTTGTTTGATTTGATCTCTGATGACAATGTTTAGTACACAAAAAACAAGCACTTGTGACATCTTGATGGGGGTGAGTAAGCTGATGCAGAATACTGCAAACTTTCAGTGTAATTATTGTTTAAAAAAGAAAGGTAATGCCAATTACAGTGTGGCAAATGCATTCTTTTTTTTTAACCTAGAGGGTATTTCACATACTTAGTCTCTCCCATTTCTTCTTTTTTTTCTCCAAAGTTAAACAAAAGTCTTCTGTATTTGCTGGCAAACCACTATTTTCATACACTAAATCCATTTTTCTATGAAGCTGTGAGTGTGCACTTTTTAGTAGTTTCATGATCATGAATCATGAGATGAGTAGCTCTTGCCATCATTGGCTGTAGCATGCCCTTTGACCAAAAACCAAAAAAAAGCCTTAAAGATACAGTTATCCCTAATAAAAGGAAAGCAATTAAAAACATGTAATTTAAATGCACCGTTCACTATTTTGTGGCAGGCAGCCTGTTATTTGATGTGAGAATTTGATACTTTTTGCAAAATTTGAAGACGTTTAAAAGTATGACCAGACTTTTCAGAGGTATGATGTCAGTTTTTATTCTTGAATTGACTTCAGTGCAGCTTTAACATGAAGTTGCAGCCACATGAAGAATAAATACTTGGCATTCTTCGTTCTGCCAAATGAGGTACAGTACAGAGGTATGTGACTGGCTGCTAATCAGACCATAAACTAATGTGACTGGCTGCTAATCAGACCATAAACTAATCTCACTGGATATTCACATCCTGACTCCACCCCCTGCCCTGAAAACCACAGTGAAAAACTTCTCTAAAGCAAATTTCACACTCCTCAAAACCGAGGTGGAATCCTTCAAAGCCCCCGGGCCTGTGGAAAATACGGCCCAGACCGCAGAATCATTTATAAACGCATTCTATGAACACCTTCAGGAATGCATGGATCATGCAATCCCAAATAAAACCAAGACCCAATCCTCCAAAGGCAGACGTCCTGTCTGGTGGACCCCAGCCAATAGAAGGAGGAAGCTACTACATGATAGAGCAAAATCCCAAAAAGGGAAGGCATCTCTGATCAGTATTAGCAAAAAACTACGGGCACTCATAAAATCGTCTAAGGCCAGCTTCGAGAGAAAAATTGCACAGGACACTAAGGATAATCACAAGGCTTTCTTTAGTTATGTTAAGAACCTGGGTGGGAATTCCCAGATATGCTCAGAATTAGTCCAAAATGACAAAAAATACACCGAACCCACAGACATTACCAACATCCTAGCTGACAGGTTCAGCGCAAACTCCCCCCCCCTACCAAAAGGGCAAATATCTATCCCAGCAGAGTGCTGCCCCCCTGACATCTCAGATACTCAGGAAAGAGCTGCCCTCTCCAAAGCAAAAAACACAGCATCAATGGGACCAGACGGTGTCCCGGGCTGCGTCCTACATGAACTCTAAAAAGAGCTAAACCTAAACATAAAACTACTGTTCAATCTCAGCCTTACTACAGGATATGTACCCAAAGAGTGGCGTAGAGCAACAGTGGTCCCTCTCCACAAAGGTGGTGCCTCAACGGATCCTGGAAACTATTGCCCCATAAGCCTGACTAGCTTGGTCTGCAAAGCTATGGAAAGGATCATCATGGACCTCATAAATAAAGATATTGGGGACCTACAGACAATGTATCCTACCCAGTTCGGCTTTGTTAAGGGCAGATCCTGCCTCTTAAACCTGGTTGATTTCTTTGAAACAGTCACCAAGGCCATTGACGAGGGGAAGGTGGTCCACACAGCCTACCTGGACCTCGCAAAAGCCTTCAATATAATACCCCACTCGGGCATTATAGATAAGCTCACCAGCTTAAATATAAACCCCTATATCACTAGATGGGTTGCAAACTGGCTGAAGGACAGAACCCACATGGTTAGAATTGCTGGAGCCATGTCAGACTCCAAACCAGTTACAAGTGGCGTCCCACAAGGCTCAGTCCTGGGACCTCTCTTGTTCGGTATATATTTCTCGGAGGTACAGGCCAACATGGAAGGACTGTGGCTGACCAAGTTCGCAGATGACTGCAAACTGGGCGCCATAATCGACTCTCCAGCCGATACAAGCATCCTCCAAAAGGGCCTCATAGAAACAGACAACTGGTGCCAGAGCCATGGCCTCAAGCTAAACGCCAAAAAGTGTATAGTCATCCCCTTTGGCAAAAACAAAGTGCCCACAAATTACCACATAGGTGGTAATCCATTAAGTAGAGAAGAAGTAATTAGGGACCTGGGGACCCAAGTTGATAGCAATCTCTCATTTGACAACCACGTGGCCAAAGTGGTTAGAAAAACATTTTATATAGCCCACCTAATCATGAAGGGATTCACATCTAGATCAGGGGGGGTCATCGTGCCTCTTTACTCATCCCTCATCAGGCCCATAATTGAGTACAATGCCCCTTTTGGGATGTACCTTACCAGACACTTGCAGCAACTGGAAAGACCCCAAAAGTATCTCACCAAGAGGATCAAAGGGCTCAAACAGATGCCATATGCTGCCTGGTTAAAGAATCTCCAGCTCTACTCAGTGGCATACCGCCTGCTCAGAGGCGATCTGTGCCTGACGTATAATGCCATGTCCAACCCGAAATTAATGGACATGCTGCGCCTCAGAAAATCCAAATCCCATCTAGCTACGCTCTCGAAAGACTTGAATCTCAGCACTGAAATAAATAGGACATGCTGGAGGGACAGATTCATAACCCAGAGGCTCCCTTCACTCTGGAATAAAATCCCAGTCCAGGTTAGGCAGAGTCCCTCATTGACTCTCTTCAAGAGGAATCTTGATGAGTGGATGGGAGATCGTAGGTTTACCCCAGGTATCACTTCTGTGTCACTGTTAGACAGAGGCACAGTATACTAACCTCGAAAAAGGGCATAGCAAAATTAATTTAAAATGGGTGGCGAAAGCCAAACACACTCTGGCTAGGCTTATAAATGCCCTAGGGCAGATAGCCTAGTATGAACCTATGAACCTATAATATTGTTAATGGGAGAGCTTTATTAGCTGCTCTAGCATCCCCAGTAAATCCACCACTGACTAACACACACATACTCTTAACCCTACTTTATCTATTCCATAATAAAACTCCCACTCACACAAGATCGCTCTCACTGTCTCTCGATCTCTCACACCCACATTCTCTTCTGCTTTCATACATACATTCACTCACATTAGATTGCTCTCACTCTTTCTCAATCTCTCACACACACATTCTCTTCTGCTTTCATAGATGCATTCACTCACACAAGATTGCTCTCACTCTCTTGCAGTCTCACACACACACACACACACACACACACACACACACACACACGCACTCTCTTCTGCTTTCATACATGCACCAACTCACACAAGATCGTTCACACTCTCGATCTCTCACACACACATTCTCTTCTGTTTTTATACATGTATTCACTCACACATGCAGACAGAAACGTAGACATACATGCACACTTTTTTTGTTTTATTTACTTTTTTTAGCTGCTTAGTGAGTGTAAAATAATAACGTGAACAATCTCACTCTCACTCTCTTACATCTATAGACAGCATAGGACAAGGGCTATGACACAATCTCAGTTTGAGGAATGAAGAAACTGCACTCTTCCTTGCAGTTTTCACCAGGTTTTTTAATAATTAGGACTCTGCTAACTGTCTGCATGCAACGGTCAGTCACCTGATTCAAGAACAACGATTCACTACTATAAACATGTCAAGGGCAGCAAAACATAATCTTGACTTGAAGGGACCACTCAGGATTTCGTGGCACCCTATTATTTCACACCCAAAAAGGGAAATACAGTGGAAGTCGGTACAGTTTAGAGGTACTGGAATGGGTTCCATGGTATCAAGTTCCTTCCATGCCCAGCAAGACATGACATGAGAACTACAAGGTCACCTGCTGGGGGGGTAACCCAAGACATAGATGGGCTAGACCAGAAGGCTTCTAGGAACACTGACTCCTCCTAGAAAGGGGGATTGGAAGACCATCCACCTTTCTTGGTAAGGATGTTTAGGATGTCTCCAAAGGAGACATCTTCAAGTGAAAATCTTGAAGACCCCCTCCCTTTCATCAAAGTTGGTGCCTTCAGTTAAAGATTCCTGAGGGAAATTTATGTGCCCCCTTTTATGCGGCCTCTTCCAGAGGACCTCCTCAGTGGCATGATCTGGAGGGGTATCGGAAGATAGGGAAAGTTCACATGGGAACTGCCTGGAAGCTTATATGGGTCAGCTGTCCCTGAGTGATAGGTAGATAAGGCTCAGAACTTGGATTGTAGGAGGTATGGAGGTAGGATCTGAAGATGCAAGAGTAGAATGAACTCTTGGGTGAGAGAAAGCCCCATCCACTACCTTGAAAACAGAAGGACAGGAAGAAGCAGTTGCTAGCCTCACCGGAGCCAAAACTCCAGGCACTGCCAAGCTCCAACCCTGAATGGGCTCCTATCATGAAGGAGGAGTTGAACCCAAGCTATCCAGCACTTTGGTTCTGAGGGGAAGTGATGGCTCTGAAAACTGCAGAGTCAAAGTCATCCCCCCAGATCCGGCAATGATGCTTCAGCTCTGTGACTCATCCCACTGTACCGTGATCAGCACTGAATGAGTCAGGGATGCAGTCAGAGTCAAAGATGTAACTGTCTTTGGATCCAACACTTCAGCTTTCAGAACTCTTAGATCCAAGGGCTTCAAAATTACTGGACAGATCAGAAAAGAAGAGACAATGGGATGGGATGAAGGCTGGAGGCTCACGGATCTGACGGGAGACAGAGACAGTAAAACCCCGATCTGGATCTAAGCCCTGAAGAACTTCCTCATCATCCTTTCCACTTCTGTTTCAGAAAGACTTAAGGAGGACCTGATAGATAATGACATGGAAGAAGAATGGGACATTCATTTGGGTATTAAATGGAGATTGGAGGCTAGGGGGAAATAGGCTCTGGAGAAAAATGGGGACTTTGATGCTGAGGAGACCTGAGTGTCCCCGTTATTGGAGCCGAAGATGTTGGATCTAATTTCTTAGGTTGTTTAGCAGGCAACTCTACAGCAGGATAAGGTTTTAGAGACCAGACAGGAGACCATTTTTTGTGCTCCTGGACTCCGAAGATGATTTCAGCTTCTTAATGCGTGGGGGAGGGGGGGTGGCAGAATTGTTAACGTATTTGCCTTGCAGACACAAGGTGCAGGGTTTGATTCTCACATGGGGTAATTGGCTAGGCTTAAAATGGCCCACAAGGGCAATTAGCCTAGTATTAATCTATGTACCTATGTACCTATGTATGTAATGGGTGTTTCAGCCCTTGAAATAGAAGCTGAAGGGGAAGGAGAAGAAGTAGGTACCAATTCATTTAGTGCTAATTTATTATGTTGCTCACTTAAAGGGACAATCCCAACATTTAAAATTTGGGTCCACACTACAGCTGACCAAAGTCATGCCCACTTTACTATGTCACTCACATTCCCATCCACGGTGTCCTTTTACTTTTACATATTCTGTAAATATTCAACTCCAATCCTATTTTTGCTCCCATTGCCAACTATGCTTTGTTTTTATGGTTTATGTTCAGATTTTTGCCTCATATTTTTGGTCAATTTTTCATAAAATTGTGGTTTTCTGCCAAATTAGTCGCAAATCATAACCAATTATGTTATAAAATAATGACAGACATTTCAGTTTCCAATTTCATACCCTTCAGAAAATTCATACTAATGCAAAACCTGTTATTCTATAAACTTTCTAACTTTGTAAGTGCAATAATTAAAAAATGTCCAGATTTCTGTATCTCAGAGGCTGAGAGGTATGCTAAGGTTCCTCCTGATTTGCAATTAGTTTAGTTTTTAGAGCGATCTTTCATTGTGATTCATTTCTATAGTAACCGCAATGAACAATCATTGTAAAAAGAAACTTTTACTGTCTGGAGCTGTTGCTTCCACCATTATTTTAGGCTTTGTCCAGATTACTTGCTCTAAGAGGCTGACAGGTATGCTAAGGTTCCCCTGCTTTGCAACTAATTTAGTTTTTAGAGAGATCAGTCATTGTGGTTCATTTCTATAGTACACAATGAAAAACTCTTGCAAGTATGGCAGGTGCATGGCCCCAAAATTACTAAGTCCACAAAAAACATACAGGCCAGCACTCACAGGCAAAAGGTGTACAACAACAAAATGTAATTTATTAAAGCATATAAAAGCAAAACAGACCAGTTTTTGCCCAGTTATTAAGCCTTCCTCAGTATAAAGTAAAATCACAAAAACAAGCCTTTTATGCTTAATAATCATCATATGATAAAAAGACAATCCCCATGGTTGGTTGGCTATAAATGTTCATTAAGTCCTGGGGGAAATAATCCTCCCAGCTTGATTATCTACTTCTTTTCTTTTTTATTAAGGATGTCATGCCAACCAATTTTATTAGCCTGGTCCCCACTTATCCTATCAATAATGGTGAACCTAAAAGATGCAGTAGGATGGGTTGAGTGTTTATATAATGCATTTCTAGGTTTCTTTAATCTAACATCACTAAGATGCTCAGATATCCATATCCTAACAGAGCGAGAAGTCTGTCCTACATAAAAAGCAGAACACTTACAGGTAGCTAGATAAACACCCAATCAGTTCCGCAGTTAGCAAAAAAACTGATATCAAAAACCTGCCCAGTGTTTTTACTAATAAACTGTTTGGACTTGGCCACCCTAACACAGTGTACACAATGTCCACATGGAAAACATCCCTGCAACAAATCCCCAGTTAACATAGTCTGTGCTAGTACTCCCAAAGTTATCCCGTGTTTATAATGGTTAAAGTATGAACCCATGGTTTTGTCCCTACAGCATGAAAAGCAGCATTTATCCTTTAAAAATGCAGATAAATCTATCATCCGCTAATAATATATTCCAATGTTTGTTCACAATATCTTACAAAACATTGGTGTTGTGTCCATAGGTAGTAACCAGTCTGAGTTCAGATGTTCCTGATTCTTGTTTATCTTTATATGTTAGAAGATCATTTCTATTTATAGAAGATGCAAAATTGCTAGCTGTAAGTATCGTGCCTGTCTTATACCCATGGGATTTGAACCTATTAATAATGTCCAGCTTATAGTTTTCATATTTCTGAGGATGGGAACAAATACGTCTAATTCTCAAAAACTGTGATTTTGGAATGTTACGTGTAACATATGGTGGGTGGAATCTGGAAGCGTGTAGTAACGAGTTGTATTGTGGATAATTGCTGAAAACCTGGGTGTCCGGAGTGTGATCCAAATTTCTTGTAACCAAAACATCCAAGAAAGTGATTTGATGAATATCATAACTAACAGTAAACTGGATACCCCACTTATTACCACTGATGTATTCCATAAATTCACACAAGTATTCCTCACGGTAGCGTCTCCACATATTAATTTCCCCAAGGTAAAGATTATGAGGTACATCATATATCAACTGTTCTTCCACATAGGCCATAAATAAATTGGCATATATTGGGGCAAAGGACGCCCCCATGGCTGTGCCCTGAACCTGCCAAAAACATTTTCCCTGATAATAAAAAGTGTTCTTGGTAAGAACATGTTTGGCCAAGCCAATAAGAAAAGTATTAAAGCCTGGTGGATAAAGCTCCGCTTGATAAAGCCAATATTCTAGGGCCAACAGACCTACCTAATGGGGAATATTGGTATATAGAGATGCTACATCAATGGTGCACAACAACCACCCTGGTTCAAGTTGGATATCCAATATCAAAAATTCCACTGTATCCTGAATACGTGCTCTGACATATTTGAGAAGGGGTCGAAGGTGTATGGCTAGAAACTGTGACAAAGTTTCAGAAACTGATCCACACCCAGAAACAACTGGTCTACCTGGGGGTTCCTGTAGATTCTTATGTATTTTTGGTAGCAGATATAGAACTTGATGCCTGGGATCAGGGACAGTAAGGTGATACATGGTAGATTGGGAAATAATCTCTTCATCCTTAGCTAACAAAAGGTACTGATCAATTTCCTGTTTAAATCTTGAACCAGGGTCCAAAGGTATGTACATATAGTACCTCCCATTGTTCAATTGTCTCTTAGTCTCAGCATCATATTTACACCAGTCTATTACTACTATTGCACTCCCTTTATCAGCGGATAGAATAACCAAATCACGATTACGCTGTAAATCATAAATATTGGAAAGATTGTGTGATTTACTTTGAAATTTCCGTGATTGAAAGTGTAGATCTTTGAGAACCTTATGTTGAAATAAATAAACAGAATGGTGCATGGGAGGCATGAATGTGGACTTGCGAAATCGGAAACAATCAGAATCAACAGTATTAGGAGCAGAATCAAAATATAGCCGGAGATTAAGTAAACGATAAAAATCTATGACTTGTGCAAAAGAATCTTCCGAGACATAAAATGCTGGTACAAAGTTGAGTCCTTTATTTAAAAGCTGTATTTAAGCTTGTGTCAGTGACTGTGAAGAAATATTCAAGACATTAGTACAGTTGTTTACTTCTTTGTCATCACTTTCAATAAGGTCTCTACATTTCTGATGCCCATGATGCTTTTTCCCTCTGTACTCTGCCCCTAAAGGAGTTTTAGAATTCCTACGTTGTGGGGCTGGGGGGCACTACAGTATATGATGTTTCAGAATCCGTCATGGAGGATGAGTCCTCGGCCGAGTCCCACTCACAGAACTGGGGCTTCTCTTCAAAATAGACCTAGATCTCTTTCTTTTTGTAAATTTCCTATCCTTATTGGCAAATTTAACATTCTTGTTAGGGCCAAAAGGTTTTCCCTGTTCGTAATCATCCTTATCCTGTTGAAATTTTTTCATCTTCCTATCTCTCAGTTGCTCCTCTAAAGTAAGTAACTCTTTACTGAGCAAATTTAGACAATTAGTATAGCAAGCCTGTCCTTCAAATTGTCAGGTATCTTCACACAAGGCAGCCAGCTCTATGATATTCGCATCAGTCAGACAGTCATAGTGAGCAACCAGGGAATCCACAAAACCCATAGCTGCTTTTTGTTGAAGTTGGGACCACTGTTCTAACAATTGCTCATCTGGATGAGAAACAAGGGGTTGAATACAGACTCTAAGGTCCCTAGGGGAAATGCCTTTTAACTGATATGCTTCGAATAATCTTAGGTGCCACACATTAGTCCACAAAATTCTCATGCTCTTAGTTAATTGTTCAAACAATTTTGAACAGGTATGGTGCGGCTCCACCCTATCCCCCATATCATTTTGGTTCCCACTAGGTCCAAGACCAAAAATCCCCAAGTCATCCCTATCAGCAGACAGCCCCTTTATCAAAGATGTAAGATCCATAATAAAAAATATATTGATGTATCAATATATAATTTACTTGATAATATCCAATGTGTCCGGAACAAGTTATACCAACAAACTCAATATAATAAATCCCTTATTACTGTTATTCACTGGGGCAAAGAAAATAATACCTCAATAGAATGGAAACAAATCAATATGCAAGAAGGCAGGCACATTATATGTAACCCATAATGGGGTTTATATTCTTAATATTAAGTTTGGTTCACTGTCAACTATACCCAAATTGGGACCATCAGCAAGCATAACCAACCATAGAGCAATATATAAGCAACATACAAATTGTTGGGGGGCAATAATAGCCAATGTGTAAACACTGTATACCTAGATTCAAGCACTAGAACATAATAATTACAAACTCAAAAGGCAGTCCCTTAGTATGTCCGGCTAGGATCACCTACATTAATAATTCTATCAATAATCCAACCCATGGTGAACCAATATATCCCTGGCATACAATAAGGCCTATCAAAAAAGCCATCCATCAGTAATTAGGACTTTCCATTGTACACATTACTATCAGTGGTGGCTGGTGACTTCAAATCAAAGGGGGGGGGCTGCAGGAGACAGCTGAAGGGTGGGGTCAATTGGAAGGGGGTGTGACCAATGAGAAAGGGGAGGGGCTATGCTCAAAACCACAAAAACTGTAACTTTAATTAAATACGCTGCCCTGGGTGCCAAACCGTCATTATGAGAGTCCAATCAAGACAAAATGAAATGTAGAAAAAAATATTTCAATGCATTGGCTGCATGACAGCTTACTTAATATCTAGATGGAAACAAAAAGGTTGTGAGGCATGAAAAAATAAATTACTTTTTAAATACATTACTAGAATGCCAGTCAAAATCAAGTATAAGAAAAACAAGCAGCACTCAACTCAAACCACCTTTCCTTGCACTGCAGTTCTAATTATAATTTATATTCAGCTTTATTAAAGTACCAAGTAACATGCTGAAAGTAGCAATATCTGTGATGCCCCCACTTGTAAAAATGTTTCTTATCAAAAAAGACCTGCTGCCTGACAACTATCTACTTGTTTCATGGGGAAAACATGATTATAGTAAAAAATGAAAAGCAAACAAGAAACAAGCGCAAGATACATTGCTTAAAAGATTACTGCACAGGTAATGGACCACACATGCTAGATTGGCATTCTGTTTGGTTTACAGGTAAAGCCTGCAAAGATGACTGCAAGTCTCCACAAATGTAATGAGCTTCTTAAAATAATGTAATCCTGTTCTTTATTATAAATACTGTCATATGCATTTCAATACCCAAGGTTTATACATTATCTAGTTATGTAAGTATTCTCTGCATAGCAACAACAGAAAGGCTTCCAATGCTGGCAGTTCTTTAACAATATGCTTATTAAAGCTTACTTGCATCTTACAATCTCAGACAAGCTTACCTGAAGGTTATTAAATTTTTGCTACTTAAACACAGAGCAACAGGCACTTTCTGAGCAATAATAAGCATAAATCAATAGTATAAAAATATGACAGAAACCAGAACATTCTGCAAAATCAAGGACAGAATAAAAGTAGCACTTGTGTCTACCTTGGATAGGGGGATACTCTGCACATTTACACTGCATAACTGCTCCTTGCCTTGCCTTGCTTGGACACATCTAGCGTCACTACATGGAGGAGTGGGGTGCAACAAGTATGTCACAATTTGAAATGTCTCTGGATGACTGTGATGGCCCCGACACATTTGTCATACCTCTCAACCTCAGAACAAGAAATATGGACAGAGCTATACATAGAAGTGGGACAAAGGCCCAAAAATAAGGACAGTTTTTAAATATTGCTCTTATAAACTTAGAAAGATAATAGAATAGTAGGTCTTGCATTAGTATAAATTTTCTGAAAGGTACGAAATCTGAAACTCAAATGTCTGTCATTATTTTCTACTTCAGTCTTTAATGATTTGCCACTAATTTGCAAAAAAAACCACAATTTTATGAAAAATGGACCAAAAATACGATGCAAAAATATAAAATAGCCACACAATACAGCTGGGAACCTATCAAAGAAGGAACACTTTTTTAATATTAGTACTGCTAACTTGAGCAGCTGACAAAATAAAAGAGTCTACATGCATTTCTGAAATAAAAGTAATCTCTAACTCTGATTATTACAGTTATTTCTTAATTATAAGCCCTCCACGTTTTCTTCCAAAATTGCCATTTTGCGGCAAGATTATTAGGGGAAGAGCAACATTTTGAGCCAAAATTGGGGACAGTTGATAGGTTTGGATAGGCCTAATTCTATAAAGCAATTTATTTGCACGTACCTCTCAACCTGTTAATGCAGGAAATCTGGACAAGGTCAAATATACTGGGGGAACATATAAACAGCACTATAAATTGTTGTATAAACTGAGACAATTGATAGAATAACAGGTCTTGCTTTAGCATGCATTTTTCTGAAGGTTATGAAGTCTGAAACTCAATGTCGGTCATTATTTAGTGACTTAATTCCTAAATAATTTGCCAGAAAACCACACATTTTACAAACCAAAAATAAGAAGCAAAAATCTATTTATTCTGTGAAAATCTGGACAGTTGAGAGGTATAGTTCAGCCAGGGCTGTCTTTGAGTTTGCCGCCTTTCCCCCTCATAAAATCATGGTCGAATGGAGTCTCCGCCCTGCAGCCATTCCAATGAACCATTACTTGGCTATTTCACCCCATTTACCATAAACACTAATGTGCATACTGCTTTACTTCTACAATGATTTGGACTTCATTTGAAAGTTTTATTTTGCATTTTACAGCACAAACACTAAGACATCTGCTAAATAAAGCAATGCAATCTCACAATGAAAACAGACTTAGCATTAAAACTTCTCTGTCCTTGAAACTCACATTCTTTGAAACAGCATTGAAACCCACATTCAAAGAAAATACATTTTGACAGTGGCAGATAAAGATTAACTTTGGGCTGTTTTCAAACATTAGGCCCATTGCACACAAAACATACACGTGGTCTTTGATACACCTTCCTGATTGTATTAAATTATATTCCTTGTACAATATAGTGCACTTGTTAGAGGGCGTTTTAAATTTGTTTTGAACATTTTTCCAGTAAACAATGAAACAAATTGCATGCACCAATAATGACAAAACTGCCCAATTCAGAACATTTCTATCATAAAAGTCTACTAAAACTTCTACAGTCCACCAGTATCAGTAAATATGCACAATCTCTGAAGAAGTAAAAGTCATCTAAATAATTCCACATTAAAGAAATCTGTAGCTAATGAAGAGGTTGCTGCTAGCAAACAACTTTATATTTCATTGTTTCATCTACAAATAAAGTGCCTGTTGCCCCTGAGGAATAAATTGCCTAAGTTGCATTAAAAGAATGATAAACTAGTAATATTGCAATAGGGAATGGATGGCAAACTGATAACAGGTTCATAGTTACTAGGTATCTTCACCAAAAAGGACCGCAGCCTCCACCCCCTTTACAATACAGTACAGTATCAGCAATGCATCTACCTACTGTGGGAGTAAAACCCACAATCTTCTGCATCAAAACAAGTACACTACTTATTGTGCTACTAACAATGCACGCAGACTTGGCATAAGCAGCACTAAACTTTTGTTCCCCTGCAGCTCTCGGCTTCTTGTAAAATCTATTTAACACTCAGCTGTATCTCTGAACTTTGCAGCACAAGAAATCTGGAAAAATCCAAAATTTAGGGGGGGGGCAAAATACCAAAAAACAGGGACACATTTTAAACATTGCTTTTATAATGTTGGAAAGTTGTTAGAATAAAATTCTGTGTTACCACCATACATTTCCCTACCAAGTATTGAACCCAGGACCCTGTGCAAAACAGTCAGTGCAACATACCACTATGCCAAATCATCTATTTTATAAAAGAAAGGAAGACTGAAACTTAAATGGATACCATTTAGTGAATTCAGTTCTCACCATAGCTGTCAACATCTTAGCACAAATCACCTGAACAAAGCCAATAATGGGAAAATACAGCCCCCAAACATATTCAGTGAGTTCAGTTATCACCACAGCTCTCAACCTTGGCACAAAAGACCTGGATGAAGCCAATAAGTAATTCCTGCTGCTGGTTGGATAAAAACATGAGCAATCATTGAAGTGAAAACATATTTGTCAAGTGTTGCAGTATTTCTGGGCTTCTGTATGTGGCTGCAGTTAGAGACACGCAAGTGTTCCGGCTAGTAAGGTTTTCCCTTAAAGTGCAAATTTTACAACTTGCAAATTTAAAGAAATTTGTGTTTTTTTATTATTTTTATACATACCAGGCAATTTATGCTTTAGTCTCTAATCATTCTCCAAATCCTTAGGCAAACTAAGTAAAATATTAAAAAGAAGTTATGTCGTTACCATAACGTTCCATGTAGAGTGTTCATCTCGCCTTTGTTCTTACACATGGGTTTGGAGCCGATCCTCGGCTCCGAGTCGGCTGAATTGCAAAGCTCTGAATCTCAGAGAAGCTCGAGACCAGCCCATATCCCACAATCCCCCCTGCCATTACTCAGATTTAGTTTGCAAGCAAACCAGATGAAAGGATCCAACACCTGCGGTGCTAGAAGCATACACTCTCTTCAGCCATTCAGAGACACTCTCTCACCATAGCAATAACTAATGGTCTAAGCATATATCCGATGTCACACGGGACCATATACCCCGCAAAGGGTCAAGACACGTCGATCAGACTTTAATCCTGCCAATTCTTCCAAACACATGGGGGGGGGGAAGGGAGGGAATGTAAGAACAAAGGCGAGATGAACACTCTACATGGAATGTTATGGTAAGGACATAACTTCTTTATGTAAGAGTGTTCAATCTCGCCGTTTGTTCTTACACATGGGTAGCATCCCTAGCTCCATGACCCCGAGTGACTCATGGAAGAACGTTCCTAAGCACAGTGGAACCAAATGATGTCCTATCCTTGGAGACCTTGTCCACTCTATAATGAGTGATGAAAGTATGTGGTTTAGACCACGTGGTTGCTGCACAAATAGTGTCCAAAGGCAAGCGAGCCGCATGAGCTAAGGAGGTGGAAACGGATCTGGTAGAATGGGCCTTAGGTTTGTTTGGTAAGGATTGGTTTGATTTAGAGTATACAAATGTTATACAGTCAGCAAGCCATTTAGATAGTGTATGTTTAGTAATTGCCATGCCCTTTTTATTGTCTGCAAAAGCGACGAAGAGTTGATCCATTTTTCTGAAAGCTTTGGTCCTGTCTAAATAAAATCTTAGCTGCCTGTGAACATCCAACTTGTGCAACATATACTCCAGTTTGTTAGTATGGTTTTTGAAAAAGGTAGGGAGTTCTATAGACTGGTTAATATTCATAACCTTTTGGAAGGAAAGATGGATTTGTACGCAAAGGAACCCTGTCTGGGTGGAATATCAGGTAAGGTGGTCTGACCGATAATGCCTGCACCTCTGAGACTCTACGAGCTGAGGTCACGGTGATGAGAAACAGCGTCTTCCACGACAAGAACTTTAGGAGGCATGAGGAAGCAGGTTCAAAAGGTGGCAACATGAGTTGTGACAGCAGCAAATTCAGGCTCCATGGAAAGAAAGGTTTTCTGACAGGCGGTCTAAGATGGAAGGTTCCTTTCAAAAAAGCTTTACAAAGCCTGTGAGACATAATGGAAGAACCTCCCTCACCAATATGGAAGTTTGATATGGCCGCCAACTGTACTCTTAGAGTGGAAGTAGAAGCTCCTTCGTGAAAAAGGATGGATAAGAATTCTAAAATTTTATGTAAAGGAGCTACCAAGGGATCTAAGTTTTGACTAGATGCCCAATATACAAAGCGTTTCCACTTACTCGTATAGAGCTTTGTAGTAGAGGCTTTATGAGAAGCAACTAGGATGTGTTGAACTGACAGAAGGAGTAGATGAGACCTGGCTAGGCAGGGAAGCGGAGCAGCCAAGCTGCTAGTTTGAGGGACTGTAGAGACGGGTGAGGAACTCCAGACGAGTGTGTCAGCATCTCTGGCACTGGGTCCAGAATCCACGGTTCCTCTATTTGATGAGCTCGAAGAAAGGGAAACCATATTTGATGAGGCCAGAATGGGGCTATGAGTATTATAGTCCTTTCCAGGCTCTTGGCTTTCTGTAGAAATCTGGGAATCAATGGAGTAGGTGGAAATGCATATAGGAGACCCGGGGGCCAATCGTGTATGAGTGCGTCCCTGGGGACATCCCCCGGAGGGGGTAGAAGGGCAAGGTAGCTTCTGCATTTTCCATTCAATGGGGAAGCAAACAGATCGCAGCAAGGCTGGCCCCATTTGCAGAAGATCTTTTTCGCCGTCTGTGAATTCAGGGACCACTTGTGAGGTAACAGGATGGCTCTGCTCAACCTGTCCGCAATGACACTGGATGACCCCGGGATGTGCGTTGCTATCAAAAAGTGACCCGTGGACTTTGCCCATTGCCAAATTCTCATGGCCTCTCTGCATAACGGGTAAGACCTGGTTCCCCCTTGCTTGTTTATCTACCAGACTACAGACATGTTGTCTGTCTGAACTGCTACTGTCCCTAGAGGTAAGAGGGCTTGGAAGTGTTGCAACACTAGAAACACCGCCCTCAACTCCAGAACATTTATATGTAGAGTGTACTCCGTGCTAGACCATTCTCCTTGGACTGTTCTTCCCTGAAAAAGACCCCCCCACACCCTATCAGGGAAGCGTCCGTGGTTATTGTGGCTGTTGGAATGGATAGAACGAACGGATGACCCACAGTGAGGTTCTGGTCATGCACCCACCATGAGAGGTCCCGTCTGCAAGATTCTGTTATCCTGATCTCGTGCGTTAGGGGTAGGTGTTGGAACGACCACTGCACAAAGAGCAGCCATTGAAGAATCCTCATGTGTAACCTTCCCAAAGGGACTGCAATTAATGCGGCTGCCATCAGTCCCAACACTTTTAACACCAGTTTGGCCGGGGCTTTCTTGCTGACTAGAAGAAGAAGGACCTGCTGTTTGAGCATTGAAGCTCTTACTGGGGGGAGTTTTAGTAGTGTCGATCGTGTATTTAGATCTGCTCTGATGAAAGAAATACACTGTGAGGGCGATAAGCAAAACTTTTTGAAGTTTATGGATATCCCTAAGTGGGAACAAAGGCCGATTGTATAGTCTCTGGCTTGCAATAGTTGACACTCGGTGGTGGCAGTGAGGAGCCAGTCGTCCAGATAGGGAAACACCCGGAATCCTTGTCATCTCAAGTGAGCCGCAACTACTGCTATGCATTTGGTGAATACCCTGGGGGCTGAGGTGAGTCCAAAGGGCAGAGCTCAAAACTGAAAGTGAGTGGCCCCCAGCCAGAAGTGCAGGTGATCTCTGGATGGTCTGGCCATTTTGATGTGGTAGTACGCATCTTTGAGATCTATAGAGCACATCCAATCGTCCTTCTGTAAGTATGGAAGGATCGATTGAAGCGTGACCATCTGGAACTTTTCCTTCTTCATGAAGTTGTTGAGATGGCTGAGATCTAAGATCGGTCTCCAGTCCCCTGTCTTTTTTGGAACTAAAAAGAACCTTGAGTAAGTTCCGAATCCTCTTTGGTCCGCCGGGACTGGTTGGATGACTCTGTTTTCGAGCAGCTTTGAAATTTCTACAGCTGCTAGTTTTCGAAGATGGGGTGGCACATCTGGAAATTTTCTTTGTAGAGGTGGTGTTGAAATGAAGGGGATTTTGTATCCTCTGGTTATAATGCTTTTTACCCAATAATCTGAAGTAATGTTTAGCCAGGCCAGTGGGTATAAAGCTAAGTGACCCCCGACTGCCTCCAGAGCAGGACAGCCGGGCCTCCGTTCAGGAGTGCTGGAAAGGTTTCCCAGGGACGGAATCCCTGTCGCCTTGGTTATGCGGACCCCCTCTGCCGCCGGGGCAGCTTCTTCCATTTCTACCCCCTCCTCTGCCTCTGGAGGGGGTATCATTCTGTGTGGTCTGGAAAGATCCCTGATTCTTACGGAACCACATTTTCCCGCCTCGGTGCCCTTTGGGGTACGGTCTAGTAGGAGCGGAAAAACGGACCCCGACACCAGACAGGGTCTTTCCCTCTTGCTCGCACCGAGGGTTGGGAGGGTGGCCTAATGGTTAAGGTGTTTGCCTTATAAACACAAGGTGCAGGGTTTGAGTCTCACAAGGCATAATTGGCTAGGCTTAAAATGGCTTGCATGGGCAGTTAGCCTAGTACTAATTTATGAACCTATGAACCTATGAGTGAGAGTCTCCTTAACCTTGGGCCCGAAAAGTGTGGCACCATCAAAAGGGGCATTGGCAAAGGAAGACTTGAAGGCTTCTGCAAAGGAGCACAGCCGCATCCATGATTGTCTTCGAAGAGCAATCGCTGAAGCTGCAGCTCTACTCGATCCCTCGGCTGCATACGAGATGAGCCTCATGGATGAGTTTACTATGGATGTGAGGGTGTTAAGTTGTGCTGCTACCTTATCTGAAACAGCAGCATCTGTGTTACCCTGGAGGGTATCTGTCAGCTCCTTGATGAGATCCCTCTGCAAACGTGTGAAATGGGTCAGGTAGTTTAGCGAACACATGGAAAAAGTCGCTGAACTAAAAATGCGCTTCCCATATCTGTCCATAGTCCTAGAATCCTTATTAGGAGGATGAACAGATGAGGAAGACTCAGACATCTCCTATTTCGTGGCTGCCGCCACCACCATAGCGTCAACAGGGACTCCCTTGGTGAGATAAGATTTATCTTGGGGGGCAGTGATGAACATGTTTGGTTTCCTAGGTACTGGTTCCACTGTGTCAGGTGTCTCCCACGCCCTTCGAGCAATCAAATCCATTAATTCATCGAAGGGCGGGGTCACCCTGGAGGTAGAAGGTTGAGCCCTAAAAGCCTTCAGCAGCACCGACTCATCCTCAGAGGGGGCTAGGGACTGCCAATCACCCCTCTGTTTCAAGATCTCCAGGATGTCCGCAAATGACACATCCTCCAAGGGTGATTTGGGGGACCCCTCTGCCTCATCAAAGTCGGTGTTAGACGTTAGAGATTCCTGTGGGGAATCTATGTGCCTCCTCTTGCACAACCGTTTCCTTGGGACCTTATCAGAGGGGGCTTCTGGTGAGGCCTCCAAGGAACAGGGGGAACGCTCTGTGGGTGGCTGAGGCAATTGGGCTCAACGCTTGGGATGGATCGTGGGAGCAGAAACAGAAAGTGGCCCTTTTGGGGAAGGAGAAGATTCCCCTGATGATGTGGTTGTCTGTGCAGACAATACCTTCCTCATAATGTCAAAGGCCCCTGAACCCCTGGCTAAGGGCTCCCCCGGTTCCAAAGAACATGGAAGCATCCCAGAACCAGGTGCCGTGGGCTCCGACCCCGAGGACGGAGCCAAACCAGTCTGTGCTGAGGCCTCGAGAGGGAGAGTCAGCACCGACAGGTCAGTACGACTCTCGGTCCCGGAACCGAGCAAAGACCGTCGGCTCTACGACTCCCCTAACGGTTCCAAAGGAGTCAAAGTCAAAGGTGTCGATCGCACAATGGACGGTTTCGGCACCGAGGGCTCCACTATCATCAGGTCATCTTCTCCCGGCTCCGAGATCTGGATGGGTCTCGAAGGAGGACCCGTTGGAGATATGGGGAGGCCTTCTAGTTTCGACACCAACTGGGAGGAAACTGCAATTTACTTGGAAAGGGCCAAGTTCTCCATGAGTTTCTGCACGACACGATCCACATCTGTGTCAGACAAGGGTCTGGAAGAACGGGTCAAAGGAGCCGAAGATGGCACCGACCGAAGAATGGACGGTGGTGGCAGTTCCAACACCGGTTCCAAGATCTGGGGCTCAGTAAAAGATAAATGTTTGACGCTCGGCCCCGAGATCTGTGGAACCGGCGAATGAACCCGAGAAGATGAACTCGGAGCCGATGACATGGGCTCCAACATCTTCGACCCCTTCGAGGATTTAGAAGCCTGATCTGACTTGTCCAAAGCCTCTTGAAAGGCCAGCTTCAACAATCCTCTGTCAATAAGCTTCCTGCGTCTGTCTGTCATGATCCTCCCACTAAAGGAATGACAAATAGAGCAATCCTTTTGGAGATGGAGAGGGCCAAGACAGTAGACACAGGAAGCATGATTCTCAGTAATGGACATTTTCTGCCCACACTGACATCTTTTAAAGCCAGATTTGGCTTTTTCTGACATTGTACAGTAACAATGACAATAACTATAATAATAGGAAAAAAGTTACTAATCCTAGCAATATATGTATACTAAACAGGTTATATATATAAAACTCTCACAAAAACCACACCCAAGAAAAAAAGGTTAGGCCACAAGGGTGCCTGAAGAAGAAAAATGGGTATATATATATATATATATATATATATATATATATATATATATGTGAGCAAACGTTGTCATTGCGAATGGACTGTGCATTCGCAATTCCAACGTTCGCTCATGGGAGCGGATCGCGGTACAGTGCGGTTAGGGAAATACATCCCTTTCCTCACTGTAGTGTGATCTTGGAGTTGGAATATTAAGTTGGGGGGGTGGGGTGCAGGGGGGCACAGCCCCCCTGCATAACTGTGTGTTTAGGTTAGGTAGATAGGTGCTTATGGGAAGGGTGGGCATGCTGTGTATTGCCGTAAATGTCACGAGCGACATTTTCGACAATACACCCTTGTTTTCGAAGTTAGGTTGATTTGGAAATGTTCATTTCCGATGTAAAAATTTGAAAATACAGACATGATTTTTTCTGATTTTTGAATTAATGATAGTAAACCATATATATATATATATATATATATATATATATATATATATATATATATATATATATATATATATATATATATATATATATCACACACAGCACTTCTACAATAACTACTAACTATAAGGAAGTATCAACAAGAAAAAAATTTGAATTCTTATCTGAAGAAATCAACAACAACTTTTAGTTATGTACTTACCATAACCTTGGATGTATGGGATCCATCTCGCCTACATTCATAACTGATGGGTTCGGAGCCGATCCGTCGGCTCCGACTCGGCCACTATACCTAGAATGAAGTCTCTTATTGGCTGGGCTACCCCTTATCCCATAATGCACCACCCTTACTTCCCCAGATCTTGTTTGTTCGCTTTCATACATACATACAGATACAAAACACATATCGATAAATGTAACCAACTAGAGCCCTTCCAGAGGAGAGCACAGCAGGACCAATGTTTCCTCCAAATCCAAAGGTAGGGGGAAGGAGGGTGGGTATGTATGAATGTAGGCGAGATGGATCCCATACATCCAAAGTTATGGTAAGTACATAACTAAAAGATGTAATGGGATCCTATCTCGCCTACATTCATAACTGATGGGACAGCGTCCCTAGCACCTAAAAACCCCGGGTGGCTCACTGGAACACACTCCTGAGAACTGCGGAACCAAATGAAGCTCTACCTTGGGAAGCCACATCAAGCTTATAATGAGAAATAAATGTGTGCAGAGAAGACCAAGTAGCAGCCGCACAGATGTCATCTATTGATAATTTGGAGTGAAAAGCTACAGAGGTGGCCATAGCCCTGGTAGAATGAGCTTTGATTGGGATAGGCAACTCTTTGCCTGACTGAGAGTAAATGAAAGAGATGCAATCCTTAATCCATTTGGCAATTGTGGCTTTGGCAACTGGAAGGCCTAACCTA
Organism: Protopterus annectens; assembly: GCF_019279795.1. NCBI lineage: Eukaryota > Metazoa > Chordata > Ceratodontiformes > Protopteridae > Protopterus > Protopterus annectens. The sequence goes on along the minus strand of NC_056726.1, from coordinate 1,995,885,433 downwards.
TTCTCTGCAAAGGACACAAACAGTTGGTCAGATTTTCGAGTCTGAGTGGTCCTATCCAAGTAAAAACGCAGTTGCCTGTGAACATCCAACTGGTGGAAGGTATATTCTGCTCTATCAGAAAAATTTGGGAAGAAAACTGGGAGCTCCAATGATTGCTGAATGCATAAAGGGGATGCTACCTTAGGCAAAAAGGATGGATTCAATCTAAGAGAAACTGTCTCTGTGGAAGATCAAATCAGGAGGGGAAGAACAGAGAGCTTGAAGCTCTGAAACACGCTTAGCAGAGGTTATTGCCACTAAAAAGGCAGTTTTCCAAGAAAGGAATTTTAAATCACAAGTGGCTGCCGGCTCAAAGGGACGGGCAGTTAAGGAGGCCAGAACTAAATTTAAGTCCCAAGGGGGCACAGGATGAACCATAGGGGGCCTGAGGAGCCAGGCTCCTCTAAGAAAGGACTTGCACAGTCTGTTGGCCATTAAAGAAGGCTCTATAGCAACATGAAAATTAGATATAGCAGCAAGTTGAACTTTAAGTGTGGAGACTGATGAGCCAGAATGAAACAATGAAGCTAGAAATTCCAAGACCTGTGGTACTGGGACCGTGAGAGGATCAATGCTTCGCTGCTGGGCCCAGCAAACAAATCTTTTCCATTTGCTGGAATACAGCTTAACGGTAGACGGCTTGTGGGAAGAAGACAAGATGTGCATCACTTCTGAAGAAAGGGAAAGATCCCTAACTAAGGATGGAAGTGGAGTAGCCAAGCAGCCAGTCGGAGCGACCGGAGGGACGGATGAGAGTGCCCTGATGGACTGGATAACAGATCTGGTACTGGGTCCAGAATCCAAGGGCCCTGTACCGTATACTTCTGAAGAAAGGGGAACCAAACCTGATGGGGCCAATGTGGGGCGACCAAAATCATGTGGCACCCAACATGAAGGGCCTTCTGAATCACCCTCGGAAGAAGAGGAATCGGGGGGAAGGCATAAAGCAGACCGGGGGGCCAACTGTGGGCTAGAGCGTCCCTGGGAGAGTGTCCCTGAGAGGGTGTCAGAGTGAAGAACTCTCTGCACTTCGCATTGTTGGGGCTGGCAAACAAGTCGCAACAAGGGAGGCCCCATCTGGTGAAGATCCGTGCAGCCACTCTGTTGTTGAGGGACCACTCGTGGGGTAACAGAAGAGTCCTGCTGAGCCTGTCTGCAATCACATTGGCTTTCCCCGGAATGTGCGTGGCTACTAGGAAACGTCGAGAGGCTATGGCCCAGTGCCATACTCTCATGGCCTCCCTGCAAAGGGGGTAGGACCTGATTCCCCCCTGCTTGTTTATGTGCCAAACTACCGACATGTTGTCGGACAGAATCGCAATAGTACCTTGGGGGAGAGAGTGATGAAGTGCTTGTAAAACCATGAGCACCGCTCTCATTTCCAGGATATTGATGTGAAGGTGCGTTTCACAATCCTGCCACGTGCCTTGGACAGACCTGTCCAGATAATGACACCCCCACCCTATCTGGGAGGCATCTGTGGTCACTGTGGCAGCAGGGGGGCTGAAGGGCAAAAGGACGCCCCCGGTCCAGGTTGGACTGACATAGCCACCAACGGAGGTCCCGACGACAACTGTCCGTAATCAGAACTGGGTGGTTCAGGGGGAGTTCTTGGTATGACCATTGAACTGATAATAGCCATTGGAGCACCTGCATGTGCAACCTGGCTAAAGGTACTAGGAGGATAGTTGCAGCCATCGAACCCAATAACTGAAGAATCTGTCTGGCAGGAACAAATTTTGGACCTGCGATTGTAGAATCTGAATTCTGCCTGATGGCAAAAATGCCCGCATCCTTCTTGTATCTAACTCTGCACCTATAAAAGTAATACGCTGAGATGGCCGCAGCACAGATTTTTTCCAATTGAAAGTGATTCCTAGTGAGAGACCCAAGGTTACTGTGGCCATCAGCGCTCGAATCAGTAGATGCTTTGAGGTGGCAGTGAGGAGCCAGTCATCGAGATAGGGAAACACTTGGAATCCGAGACTTCTCAAGTGAGCTGTCACCACTGCCAGACACTTGGTAAACACCCTGGGGGCTGTGGTGAGACCAAAGGGCAGTGCACGAAACTGGAAATGACTGGTTCCTAGGCGGAAGCGTAGATAACTCCTGGGCTCCTGATGTATCAATATATGATAGTAAGCGTCCTTGAGGTCTATGGAGCACATCCAAACATCCTTCTCCAATAACGGGAGAATGAACTGAAGGGTGACCATCCGGAACTTGGACTTCTTCACAAGCTGATTCAAAAGGCTGAGGTCCAAAATGGGCCTTACATCCCCTGTCTTTTTTGGCACCAAAAATAATCTTGAGTAAGTTCCTGATCCAATCTGGTCGGCGGGGACGGGCTGGATGACCCCTTTGCTTAGCAGCTTTGAAACTTCTATGGCTGCCAGATCCCATTGACTGGGTGGCACGTCCGGGATTCTCCTTGTAGGAGGAGGGGGCTTGAAAAAGGGAATGAGGTAACCTCCGGTTACAATGCAAAGCACCCACTGATCCTTGGTTATCGATTCCCAAGCCTGTGGGTGTTTCGCAAAATGACCCCCGACCAGCTCCGGAGAAGCACAGCCGGGCCACATCCTAGGGACGTTGAGGGTAGGAGGAACCACGAAAGGAATCGCGGTCTCCAGAGTTATGGGGGCCTCTGCCACCTCTAGGGCGGCATCTTCCTGAATCCCCCCCCGCCTCTGGAGGGGGGATCACTCGGTGGAGTAGGGAAAACCTTTTGGGCTTTTTTGAACCACATTTTCCCTCCTCTCTGGCCCTTGGGATAAGGTCTAGAGGGAGCGGAAAAATGGGCCCCAACGGCAGTCAAGGTCTTTCCCTCCTGCTCGCACCGAGTAAGCGTGTCCTTCACCTTGGGTCCAAACAAGGAAGACCCGTCAAAGGGGGCGTCGGCGAAGGAAGACTTAAAGGCCTCCACAAATGGACACAAGCGTAGCCAGGCTTGTCTCCTAAGAGCCACTCCTGTGCCCGCTGCTCTACTCGCCCCCTCGGCTGCATAGGAAATGAGCCTCATGGACGAGTTAACAATGGAATTTAGGGTAGTCATCTGGGCGCCTACAGTCTGCGCTATTGCCTCAGGAAGGTTACCCGCAAGGGACTCTCCTAACTCCTTGAGTAAGTCCCTTTGGAGCCTTGTAAAGTGACAAAGATAATTCAGCGACAGCATGGTAAAGGTCGCTGAAGAAAGGGTACGCTTCCCGTACCTATCCATGCTCCTAGAATCCTTATTAGGAGGATGAATAGATGTCGAAGCCTCTGCCACGTCCTGCTGAGTGGCAGATGCCACCACCATAGCATCAACTGCAACGCCCTTGGTAAGGAATTCCTTCTGGGGGGGAGCTGAAAGGAACTTATTGGGCCTGGCAGGCATGGGTTCCGCCGTGTCAGGATGTTCCCACACCCGCCGAGAGATAAGGTCCAATAGCTCATCGAAAGGTGGAGACACCCAGGAGGAGGAGGGCTGGGCCCCGAAGGCCGTGAGGAAAACTGACTCCTCAGTGGTAGGGGCTTTGGATTGCCAATCGTCTCTCTGTCTCAAAATCTCAAGGATATCGGAGAAAGAGACGTCATCCAAGGACGATTTAGGGGACCCCTCCGCATCATCGAGGTCAGTGTCTGAAGTGATGGATTCATCCTGAGAATCAACGTGCTTCCTCTTACACAGTTTCTTCCTTGGGGGTTCATCCAAGGCAGACTTAGCTGGACCCCCCGGAAGAAGGGAACCCCCCCAAGGGGGTATCCTCAGGCCCTGGGGCCCCACTGTCATGGGAAAGAATGTCTCCAGTGGCACCAGTACCCAGAACTTAGGATGGAGAGGTAGACACCTGCTGAACCGGCAAAGCCATGGCCAGCGCACTCCTCATGGCCTCAAAAACAGGCCCTCCAGACTCCGCGGAGAGCACTTGCTGTGGGACCACGGAGGTACCGGGAATGCCCGCGGCAGATGCTCCAAGGGGAAGACTGGGCATCGAAGAGGTGAGCTCTACAGTGTTGCCCTCGACCCCTGCCGAGGAAGACCCGGTACCAAACCCTGACATCGAGGACAGGGTAGGAATGAAAGTCGGAGCAGAAAAACTTCGAGGGGGTCCCTGCTCCAACTGGACGATTCTGCTCCATTCTACCTGCACCAACTCCAATGGCTCCAAGGAGGTCGGAGGAGGAATCGAGTGTATGGGAGGTGGAATCGGCTCCGAAGCCGCATGGGCTGGAGCCGAGATCATTTTGGTAAAGACTGGGGACTGGAACAGCCTCTGGATAACCCTATCCAAATCCGAATCAGATAACCTAGAGGGTTTGGAGGAAACAGATTGGGGCCGAGAAGACTTCTGCCTCGGCTCCGATAAGGCAGGGGACCGGCTCCGAAAGGGTTCCAGCACTATCGGAGCCGAGACCGGGTCCGGCTGCAACAGTGTCGGCGCCGAAGGAGGCTCCGGAGCCAAGGGGGAAGAGTCTGAGCTGCACACCTGCAACAGCTCCGAGATCAATGGAGCCGAGAAAGGTGATTGGCCTCTCGATGCACTCACCTGCAGCTCCGAAACCAATGGAGCCGAGGGGAGAAACCCCGAGGCAGACCCTTCAACCATCGGCTCCGAAGCCATTGGAGCCGAGGAAGAAGACGTCGAGCCTTGTTTCTTAGTTGTCGGGTCCGACGGACTGGTCGGAGCCAATAATCTATGCTTCTTAGGAGTCGGGTCCGACGGACTGGTCGGAGCCGACGATCTCTTCTTTTTGGGAGCAGGAGAGGAAGCTAAAGCTTCTTCAAAAGAAGGCTTAATAAGACCCCTCAGAATCAATTTGTTTTTCTCTCCTGGAGAACCCTGAAAGAGAAAGCATGACACACACTACAGGTATCTTGTAAATGTTTGGGCCCTAAACAGTACACACAGATAGCATGGCTGTCTGTAATAGATATCTTATAACTACATTTTGCACATTTCTTGAAACCCGACTTTTGTTCCTTAGACATAGTGACAAGAAATACCAGTTATTTACACTAAGGCCAAAAAACAGCAAACAGGACAAATGGGCTAAAGCCCTCTAACTTAAACGGGCTTAGCCTGACACAACAAAGAGAGATAACTACGTGGGCTAAAGCCCTCTAACTTAAACAGGCTTAGCCCGAAACTAATACACTCACACCACAAGAAGAAAAAGCAAGGAATAAGTATACAATAAGGGCAAGAGCCCTCTAACTTAATCGGGCCTTGCCCGATACACAAGTAGCACGAATTAGAGAAAAAAATTTAATTTCACGAACGTTAACACAAACGCTCAGAAAGCTGTGAAAACAGCTGTTTGTTTAAATACTGACTGAACCCCTAGTCAAAAAAGACCCAAAGGTCAAGAAAAAACACTTAGCTCCAGCCAAGTCGAGACCACATCCGGCTTGAAAAGCGGCAAACGAGATCTGGGGAAGTAAGGGTGGTGCATTATGGGATAAGGGGTAGCCCAGCCAATAAGAGACTTCATTCTAGGTATAGTGGCCGAGTCAGAGCTGACGGATCAGCTCCGAACCCATCAGTTATGAATGTAGGCGAGATAGGATCCCATTACATCTCAAGTTTCTATCTGGTCTGAGCTCTCCTCGATCCGATCTGTTGCAGCGGCAAACTAGATCTGAGTAATGGCAGAGGGGATTGTGGGATATGGGCTGGTCTCAAGCTTCTCTGAGATTCAGAGCTTTGCAATTCGGCCAACTCGGAGCCGAGGATCGGCTCCGAACCCGTGTGTAAGAACAAACGGCGAGATTGAACACTCTTACATAATAGCTTTAGAAGTTGGTTGTTCTGGTACCTTGTTTTTTGTTCGCCTGGTCTATGTATAAACAGTTTTTAGTATTTCACTCTTTAATGAAAAATATAATTACTATAATTATTTTAAAGTGGAAGTCACTACCTTTTCTCCAAAAGTCTTTAGTTTTAAGAGTGATTAGGAGGGACAGAGCTCAAATTTGAGTCAAAATCGGGAACATCCATAAAAATCAGGGAAATCAGCTGAGAGAGAAGTGACATGCAGCAACAGTAATGCAACGTGAACAACGGTGCTGCCTAATATACATTCACTTTTTATTTTATTTTAGGGAAGATGTTGCTTTATTTTTGGGAAGCCTGTAAAACGAGGCTTGTAACAGAGGAACCAAAGCTCCTTTCATTTTGTAGAAACTACTGCTTGTATGTTATCAATATACATGGTGGCATGATGATATTGTAAATGGACCTTATAAATCCCAAGTGAGCTAGCTTGGCAGCCCTTACACCTTACTTTGTCAGAAGTCTGTATCCTTTGCTAGTGGGCTTCATTAAATCCCTGCCACAGATTTTTTTTTTTCTAAATTATAGTACACCATTGTTAGAGTATTCTAGCTGAACTAAAATAAAATTAAAAAATATATATATTTTTACTAAAGTTCTGGTGAGAAATTGGTCTGAGGAGGCTCATTGTTGATTTGGTTATTTTGTTACACTTTGTAGTCAGACCTACGGTCATTGGGTCGACGTTTTTTTTTCTGTTATTCTGTCTGATCACAGCATCTGTATATGTTAGTATATATATATATATATATATATATATATATATATATATATATATATATATATATATATATATGTATATAGACACACACACACACACACACACACACACACACACACACACACAGACACACACACACCCTACCTCCAGCAGATCCATGGCAGCTAAGTCCTCTGCAGCAGCTCAATCACCTCCATGGCAGCCCGCACAGGCTTTTCTGCTTCCTCGCGAGTAGCTGGAGCTGGCCCCCCATGAGATGTGAGTAGGCTGGAGCCTCCAGTCTGCGGGCGATGCAGTCCGGTGTTCTTCCGGTCTGTGCAGTCATCACCGCACAGACTTCTGGGCTGGCGGGGCTGAGTTCCCTTCCTTCCCTATTTGGACTGCCTAACAGAGCAGTCTGGAGTTCAGGAACTACACGCATGCATGCGTGGAGGTCTGGACTGCCTAACACAGCAGTCAGGAGCATCTTAGTGATGTTAGATTAAAGAAATCTAGTAATGCATTATATAAACATTCCTTGACCCACCCTACTGCAGCTTTTAGGTTCACCATTATCGATAGGATAAGAGGGGACCGGGCTAAGAACTGTTAATAGCAGCAGTCTGCATTTAAAATGTTGAGAGACAGCCTTACAAGACTATCTGCAAATATATAGAGCTGAGTATATTTTTCTGTATTATTCTGTATTATAGAGCTACATTGTTGCTTAGATATCTGTTGTCTTAGTGTTCTGCAAATATACAGAGATCAGTATATATTTTTTTGGATTTATAATTTGCACTCTGATTCCTCACATCTCTGTTGAAACTTTCTTCCCCACCCCCCCTCATTTTGGTTTCTATTATTTGTGTGTTGTTAACTCAAGGTTCCCTTAATTTGAACTGTTAATAGCAGCAGTCTGCATTTATGTGTTAAGAGGCAGCCTTACAAGACTATCTGCAAATATATATAGAGCTGAGTATATTTTTCTGTATTATTCTGTATTATAGAGCTAAATTGTTGCTTAGATATCTGTTGTCTTAGTGTTCTGCAAATATACAGAGATCAGTATATATTTTTTTGGTTTTATAATTTGCACTCTGATTCCTCACATCTCTGTTGAAACTTTCTTCCCCACCCCACCCCTCATTTTGGTTTCTAATGCTTGTGTGTTGTTAACTCAAGGTTCCCTTAATTTGAACTGTTAATAGCAGCAGTCTGCATTTAAAGTGTTGAGAGACAGCCTTACAAGACCATCTGCAAATATATAGAGCTGAGTATATTTTTCTGTATTATTCTGTATTATAGAGCTAAATTGTTGCTTAGATATCTGTTGTCTTAGTGTTCTGCAAATATACAGAGTTCAGTATATATTTTTTTGGTTTTATAATTTGCACTCTGATTCCTCACATCTCTGTTGAAACTCCCCCCCCCCATTTTGGTTTCTATTGCTTGTGTGTTGTTAACTCAAGGTTCCCTTAATTTGAACGGTTAATAGCAGCAGTCTGCATTTAAAGTGTTGAGAGACAGCCTTACAAGACCATCTGCAAATATATAGAGCTGAGTATATTTTTCTGTATTATTCTGTATTATAGAGCTAAATTGTTGCTTAGATATCTGTTGTCTTAGTGTTCTGCAAATATACAGAGTTCAGTATATATTTTTTGGTTTTATAATTTGCACTCTGATTCCTCACATCTCTGTTGAAACTCCCCATTTTGGTTTCTATTGCTTGTGTGTTGTTAACTCAAGGTTCCCTTAATTTGAACGGTTAATAGCAGCAGTCTGCATTTAAAGTGTTGAGAGACAGCCTTACAAGACTATCTGCAAATATATAGAGCTGAGTATATTTTTCTGTATTATTCTGTATTATAGAGCTAAATTGTTGCTTAGATATCTGTTGTCTTAGTGTTCTGCAAATATACAGAGATCAGTATATATTTTTTTGGTTTTGTAATTTGCACTCTGATTCCTCACATCTCTGTTGAAACTTTCTTCCCCACCCCCACCTCATTTTGGTTTCTATTGCTTGTGTGTTATTAACTCAAGGTTCCCTTAATTTGAACTGTTAATAACAGCCGTCAGCATTTAAAGTGTTGAGAGACAGCCTTACAAGACTATCTGCAAATATATAGAGCTGAGTATATTTTTTTGTATTATTCTGTATTATAGAGCTAAATTGTTGCTTAGATATCTGTTGTCTTAGTGTTCTGCAAATATAGAGAAATCAGTATATATTTTTTTGGTTTTATAATTTGCACTGATTCCTCACATCTCTGTTGAAACTTTTCTTCCCCCCTCTCTGTTCTTGGTTGTAGTTTAAATTTGGTGTTTTTTTCAGTTCCCGCCCCACTGTAGATTTGATCAAGGACACTCCCCAAGTCCCATCTCTTTACCGCATTCTACCTAATAAACCCTTTCTGCACTTGCTTTTAGTCCTTTTTAATTTAATTAAATTTTTTCAAACTGTGTGTGGACTAATATTGCTACATACTCAAGTGTGCCAGCTTGCACTGCATGTGAATTGTTTTTACTACTGTTTTTGCTACTTTTCTGAAAAAAAAATTGTAAGCCTGTTTCCTACCTTTCCTGTAATTAGTGTTCCAGATACAGATTTGCTGTATCCAGGACTATTTGTAAGCTTCTGAGCCCCCAAGCCTTTCTGTGTTGGAGGTAAGCCTTCTAGCTTATCAGTGGGAGTGGCAAGCACTAGGTAACCTGTCTACCACATAAGGAGTGGTTCTGGCCCAGAATTTGTAGTTATTGGCCGTTTGGGTGGTCTTCCAGCTCTCTCAACTTTGTGATTTGAAGGCCTGCATTTGCACTTGTTTCTGTCCTGTAACTCCTGGGCCCATCTCATTTGCTCGCTCAAAAAAAAAAAAAAAAAAAAAAATATCTGCTTATACTGTATTTGTGTTTCTTCCTACTATATTTTGCTTTTGCGTCATCTTAAAAGTACTCAATTGTATTTATTACTGCTTGGTGTAACTCATTCTAAGCCTTTTAGTTTAAGCACTTGGGCTTTAGACCAGTTGTTTTACATTAGGAAGGTTTATGGTCTGCACTGTGGTGGCAGGACAGGTAGTTTACATCCTTCTAAGTTGGGAACTGCTGATTGAGGGCTCAGTGTCTGTTATTCTAAAAGTGTATTAATTCTGTTTTAAGCACTTGGGCTTCAGGCCAGTTATTTTACATTAAAAGGGTTTCTGGTCTGCACTCTTGTGGGAGGAGAGGCTGGACTCTGCCCTTCTAGCTGGGAATTTCTGGTTAAATGTTTATGGTGCTTGCATATCTAAACTGCTTCTTACTGAAATTGGTGCACCTTGTTTGCTGTAGCATAGACTAGATCCAGGCCTGCTGAATCTAGCTTTGCTTGTATAACTTGAGCACTAACCCAGGCATTCTTTAAAGTATTCAATTGTATTTATTACTGCTTGGTAGTAACTTGATTAAAGTGCAGCTATCATTCTAAGTCTTTTAGATTAAGCACTTGGGCTTCAGACCAGTTGTTTTACATTAGGAAGGTTTGTGGCCTGCACTGTGGTGGCAGGACAGGTAGCCTACATCCTTCTAAGTTGTGAACTGCTGATTGAGGGCTCAGTGTCTGTTATTCTAAAAGTGTATTAGTTCTGGTTTAAGCACTTGGGCTTCAGGCCAGTTATTTTACATTAAGAAAGTTCGTGGTCTGCACTCTTGTGGGAGGAGAGGCTGGACTCTGCCCTTCTGAGCTGGGAATTTCTGGTTAAAGGCTTATAGTGCCTGCATATTTGAATTGTTTCTTACTGAAATTGGTACACCTTGTTTGCTGTAGCATAGACTAGATCCAGGCCTGGTGAATCTAGTTTTATTTGTATGCTTGTTGTTTGTTTGCTTGTTATTTCCCTGAAATGCTAATTCCACCTAAAACGTGGCTTTTCAGCACTTCTGTGGATCCCTAGTGATATCTGCATTGCTTACTGTACTTATTTCCTTGTTTCACTTGAAAGAAAGTTACTGTTTGTCGTTTTTGCATTTAAGTTACCTGTAACACATTGCATTTAAGTTACCTGGCACTTGCTCACTAAAGCAATTATATAAGTCAGCACTAAAATATTAAAAGCACTACACCCTCACAAACTCCCCTTAAGTACCTCGTTCCCCATTGGCCCTTTTTTTGCAATTATAAAATAATTCCCAATACTATTCTAGCATGTCCAAAGGTCAGTTGTCAATCTCCTCTCTCCGGTCCAGCTGGTGAATCTGGGAATCTTGAGGCAATGTTACAACTGCCTCATGTACACAGACAACCCTCTCCTCCTCCCAACAAATTCCAACACATGGGAGAGATGCAACCATATAGCCATACTGGAGGCTAAGCTCTCTCAACTCGGTACTGGCAAAACCAGTCAGGAGGAGAAGGAAACCACACTCACTACAATTCCAGTCTCACATAGACCTACCACGACAGCAAACCAAACACATACACACACAAAAACATACTCGGAGGCTCTAAATAAAAATCTGCCTAAGCAGCAGTGACCTCCAAAGCAGACACCCAAGCAACCACTACCCCAAAACAAAACACGTGCAACACATAGCTCACAAAGCCAGTGTGCCGAACAGTCACAGCCCTTAAGGCTAAACAACACACCTGATACACTTGTAATAGGTGACTCTATTGTCAGGCACACTGATGTCCCGCTCACCAGGCTGAACAAGGAGAAGGTCACGGTGAGCTGCCTGTCGGGCGCTAGGATCCGCCACATAACACAAGCACTCAGGTCACTCCAAGGCAAGTACAAATATGACTCAGTCATTGTCCATGCTGGTTTGAATGACCTGAGATGTACCTCCCTGGACTACATGAAAAGAGACATAGAGGAGCTCTCTGAGCATGTAGCCCAGGCTGGTATGACCCTGACCTTGAGTAGCATCTTACCCTCACCAAGAATGATGCCACAATATGAAGACAAGATGATCAGTTTCAACAATTGGCTTAAGCATTGGTGTCATTCAAAGGGGATCCAATGCCTGTCAGCCTGGGATGACATGCTCGACAAGCCACGATGCTTCGCTAGGGACGGCTTGCAACTGTCACCCCTGGGCTTTCGGATATTGACAAAGGCTCTTGCTACCCCCATAGTGCCTTTTTTTAGGCAAGGCTAAAAAGACAAACCTACCTCCATAGGTATCACAAGGGATAAGAAACTAAGAGTAATGCTACTCAACGCCAGAAGTCTAAACCTCAAGATGCACGCACTCGAAACTCTCTTTAGCATGGAGAACATTGATATCTGTGCAGTAACAGATACCTGGTTCAAGGCTCCCGAGAGCACCCCAGCACTACCAGGTTATACCTCATACCATGCTTTTCAGCCCCAAAACTTGGACCGAACCATAAAAGGAGGGGGAGTATCAATATTCGTCAAAGATACCCACACCTCCAGGTTGGTGGCACAGCATGAAGCATCAGAGACTATCCATGTGCAACTAACAGTGGTTAAAACTGCCTTCCAGTTTATAGCCTGCTACAGACCACCCTCCCAAACCCAGGAACCCCACTCGGCCTTCCTGAGAACACTGGAAAATGTGAAGGTCTCTCCAAACACCATTATATTGGGTGACTTCAACTACCCAAACATAGACTGTGAGCATTGCTCTAGCTCCAACACCCTAGCCCAAAGGTTCCTAGAATTTATAAACTCAAATGCTATGGAGCAACTTGTTACCACTCCCACAAGAGGGGAAAACATACTGGACCTGATCATCACCAACACGGGGACTCTATGCTCCAGACCAGAAGTGTATCCCTCACTGGTAAGATCAGACCATAAACTAATCTCACTGGATATTCACATCCCGACTCCACCCCCTACCCTGAAAACCACAGTGAAAAACTTCTCTAATGCAAATTTCACACTCTTCAAAACCGAGGTGGAATCCTTCAAAGCCCCCGGGCCTGTGGAAAATATGGCCCAGACTGCAGAATCCTTTATAAACACATTCTATGAACACCTTCAGGAATGCATGGATCATGCAATCCCAAATAAAACCAAGAACCAATCCTCCAAAGGCAGACGTCTTGTCTGGTGGACCCCAGCCATAAACAAACTATACAATAGAAGGAGGAAGCTACTACATGATAGAGCAAAATCCCAAAAAGGGAAGGCATCTCTGATCATTATTAGCAAAAAACTACGGGCACTCATAAAATCGTCTAAGGCCAGCTTCGAGAGAAAAATTGCACAAGACACTAAGGATAATCACAAGGCTTTCTTTAGTTATGTTAGGAACCTGGGTGGGAATTCCCAGATATGCTCAGAATTAGTCCAAAATGACAAAAAATACACTGAACCCACAGACATTGCCAACACCCTAGCTGACAGGTTCAGCGCAAACCCCCCCCCCAAAAGGGCAAATATCTATCCCAGCAGAGTGCTGCCCCCCTGACATCTCAGATGCTCAGGTAAGAGCTGTCCTCTCCAAAGCAAAAAACACAGCATCAATGGGACCAGACGGTGTCCCGGGCTGCGTCCTACATGAACTCCAAGAAGAGCTAAACCCAAACATAAAACTACTGTTCAATCTCAGCCTTACTACAGGATATGTACCCAAAGAGTGGCGTACAGCAACAGTGGTCCCTCTCCACAAAGGTGGTGCCTCAACGGATCCTGGAAACTATCTCCCCATAAGCCTGACTAGCTTGGTCTGCAAAGCTATGGAAGGGATCATCATGGACCTCACAAGTAAAGATATTGGGGACCTACAGACACTGGATCCTACCCAGTTCGGCTTTGTTAAGGGCAGATCCTGCCTCTTAAACCTGGTTGATTTCTTTGAAACAGTCACCAAGGTCATTGACGAGGGGAAGGTGGTCCACACAGCCTACCTGGACCTCGCAAAAGCCTTTGATACAATACCCCACTCTGCCATTATAGATAAGCTCACCAGCTTAAATATAAACCCCTATATCGCTAAATGGGTTGCAAACTGGCTCAAGGACAGAACCCACATGGTTAGAATTGCTGGAGCCATGTCAGACTCCAAACCAGTTACAAGTGGTGTCCCACAAGGCTCAGTCCTGGGACATCTCTTGTTTGGTATATATTTCTCGGAGATACAGGCCAACACGGAAGGACTGTGGCTGACCAAGTTCGCAGATGACTGCAAACTGGGCGCCATAATCGACTCTCTAGCCGACACAAGCATCCTCCAAAAGGGCCTCATAGAAACAGACAACTGGTGCCAGAGCCATGGGCTCAAGCTAAACGCCAAAAAGTGTATAGTCATCCCCTTTGGCAAAAACAAAGTGCCCACAAATTACCACATAGGTGGTAATCCATTAAGTACAGAAGAAGTAATTAGGGACCTGGGGACCCAGGTTGATAGCAATCTCTCATTTGACAACCACGTGGCCAAAGTGGTTAGAAAAACATTTTATATAGCCCACCTAATCATGAAGGGATTCACATCTAGATCAGGGGAGGTCATCGTGCCTCTTTACTCATCCCTCATCAGGCCCATAATTGAGTACAATGCCCCTTTTGGGATGTACCTTACCAGACACCTGCAGCAACTGGAAAGACCCCAAAAGTACCTCACCAAGAGGATCAAAGGGCTCAAACAGATGCCATATGCTGCCCAGTTAAAGAAACTCCAACTCTACTCAGTGGCATACCGCCTGCTCAGAGGCGATCTGTGCCTGACGTATAAAGCCATCTCCAACCCGGAATTAATGGACATGCTGCACCTCAGAAAAACCAAATCCCATCGAGCTACATGCTCGAGAGACTTGAACCTCAGCACTGAAATAAATAGGACATGCTGGAGGGACAGATTCATAACCCAGAGGCTCTCTTCACTCTGGAATAAAATCTTAGTCCAGGTTAGGCAGAGTCCCTCATTGACTCTCTTCAAGAGGAATCTTGATGAGTGGATGGGAGATCGTAGGTTTACCCCGGGTATCACTTCTGTGTCACTGTTAGACAGAGGCACAGTATACTAAATTCAAAAAAGGGCATAGCAAAATTAATTTAAAATGGGTGGCGAAAGCCAAACACACTCTGGCTAGGCTTATAAATGCCCTAGGGCAGATAGCCTAGTATGAACCTATGAAGCTATGAACCTATGACATCCTTAATAAAAAAGAAAAGTGGATAATCAAGCTGGGAGGATTATTCCCCCCAGGATGTAATGAACACTTATAGCCAACCAACCATGGGGATTCTCTCTCTATCATGTGATGATTATTAAGCATAAAAGGCTTGTTTTTATGATTTGAGTTTACACTAAGGAAGGCTTAATAACTGGGCCAAAACCAGTCTGTTTTGCTTTTATATGCTTTAATAAATTACATTTTGTTGGTGTACACCTTTTGCCTATGAGTGCTGGCCTGTATGTTTTTTTGTCATTTCTATAGTAACCACAATGAACGGCTGATCGTTGTAAAAAGAAAACTGCTACTGTCCAGTGCAGTTGCAAAGAAATCAACCACTGCTTGTTCCTGGGTGATATCATAGCTGCTTTATTTTTCCAGAATACTGTGAAGCACATATTCTACTTTACCTGAAGCTGCTTTTGAACTGATTTTTATATCAAGCCACTCAAATATGGAGATTCCACTTTAAATATTCATGCCATCCCCTGATACAACTCATGCTAAATGCAAACTGCAGAGTACAATGAAAAAAAAAAACTGTGCTTCATCATCCCACCAATAGTAAATATGGATGAACCTTGTTTCTCAGACTAAAACTGCAACGACTTATAAGCCAGCAGGTGGTGCCTTCTAATTATAATTATTTTCTAGACTGTTTCTATAAGATAGGCACAATTATACAATTTTTGTAAATGCCTAAGAATTAGGGAAAATCAGAGTTCACGTTGCAAACAAGTGTGAGTTGCAGTGTTACTTGAGGTCTAATTAACACTAAAGAATAACTGAAACTGCTATTGTTTTATGCAGACTTCTTCACTGTCATTAGTTTGACAAGTCTGATAGAGAAGGTTATGGAAAGAATTTACTTAAGCTGATTCCACCTCCAATGAGTGAAATGCAAGTTCCTCCATGACACAGCTTTGTGAGCAATTTTAAGCCGCGGTGGTGCAGCGGTAGCATTGTTGCCTCACAGCAAAAGGTTCTTCTGTTCGATTCTCGGCTGGAGCGCTTTCTGTGTGGAGTCTGCATGTCCTCCCTGTGGTCAAGTGGCATTCGAAAGACATGCGTAGAATGGGTGTGCCTTCGTTGAAGGTTGGGCATCGAGCTGGCACCCCGGCACCTGTAAAAAAATCTACTACCAATCATTAGCAGACAGGAGTTCCACTGTGGTGACCCCTAACTGGGAAAAGCCGAAAGAAGAAGATTTATACTTTATTTTCCTTGTTAACTGTCATAGAATGCTGATCCCTATGGATTCTTTTCAGATTCAGCTTGGGATTACAAGTAGGAAGATTTAATTTAATAAAGCACATTATGACACATTAACAATAAAAATAAGCAAGCTTATCAGTAATCTGTACATGATAGCATTGTTTTAATATTTAAAGTCTTTTGAGTAAGAAACTTTTGAAGTGATGGAATTTACTGGAGAGTAGTGTAGAGTGTGAGACAGATGTGGAAAGTTGGGGGTATAGACTGAAGGTGATTAGCCAGAATGGAAGGAGAATCAGGAAGAAGACTGGGGGGAGAGAATAAGGAAGAGTCCTAGTGGAAAATTATGTTAGTTTTTCCTTTGGGCAATATAGAATCTTAACAAGTTATGATATACGTGAAAATATGCTTTGAAATTAAGCTCTAGGTAACACATTTAAATAGCTATTACTTAAGCTGCCCTCTGCATTTGTGGTAGAATTCAGTAGCCATAACTGTAGTGGACAGGTATTCCATTTACCACTGACCTGATTCATTTTAAGTGGGTTTACTAGATATTAACCATAGTGTTCTTTCAGTAGACAAGAGTATTTGTAGATTTTAAGATAGTCTTTTATACTGTTCCATATAAAACTGACTTAACAGCCTCAAACCACTCCACATAAAATAATTTTCTGGATTCTTTGCTGGTTAGTTTTAGTCTTTTAGAGAATTGTAGAATTTTTGACGTATTCTACAAGGGTCTGTTTTGAGCCCCTTTTTATTTAACATTTTCTTGACTACTTTAACTTTTTGTTCTCGGGTATTTAAAATTTACTGATGACACTAATGTAGCTCATCTGATGTTGTTGTTGTCTTTCGGCTTTTCCCGGTTAGGGGTCGCCACAGAAGAACTCTGGTCCGCTAATGATTGGCAGTAGATTTTAACAAATGCAGAGGTGCCATCTCGACGTTCAACCTTCAACAAAGGCATGCCCATTTACGCATGTCTTTCGAACGCCCACTCAACTGCAGGGAGGACATGCTGACTCCACACAGAAGGCACTCCCCGCACTCCAGCTGAGAATCGAATGGGAGAACCTCTTGCTGTGATATAATGTTTTTCCATTATATACAGTTAGCCTCGTAATCTTGGTTGAGAAGTGTAATCCAGAACTTAACATTAAAAATTTGTGGTTATGGACATTGGGTGCTTTAAAAATGTTTTCCTTATGGCACTGACTCAAACATTGGGTTTGTTTCCAAAACACTTGTTGTTGGTGCAAGTGACTTGATCCACTGTAAGCCTGCCCTATGGATAGGCTTTACATTGGTATTAGTCAATTATGCTGAGAGGAAGTTTTCTGGAATCAGGGTAGGCTTACACTGGAGTAAGTCACTTACACCAATAGCAAGTCTTTTGAAATGTGGCCAATCAAGCTCACAGTGCATTACAAGGATTTTGGAATAATTATTTCTGCTGACCTCTCTTTTGATGTGCATGTATAGTCAGGTTGTAAGAAAACATATTCCATTTCATATCTGTTACATAGATTAATAACCTCAGGAACAGCTGAGATATGGGTTATGTGTCACAAATTTATTATTCAACTGATTATTGAATATGGCTCTACCTTTTGCTTATATTCTATATACAACTTAAAAAAAATAAAAGTGTATATAAACATTATTCAGAAGGATATTCATCACACTTAAGCAGCTATATCAAATGGGTGCTTTTAAATGCATCAAAATTATTTTTATGGGGACATGAAAGTTAAGATCTTTGCAAGATGATTACAGACTCGTGAATAGCCAAGTCTGGATGATGAGTCTGATTTTGACCTATAAGACAGCATTAAGTTTCAGTTTTCAGTCACAAGTCTAATTGTGATGTATGATGACAGTATAATTCCCACACTACAGGAAGATGCCAAAATTATCCTTTTGTGTTTTTGCAAAAGCCTGGTAAATTTATGCAAAGCCATATATACTCTACTTTGAAAAGCTTCTTAGCTAATATAAGAATTCATCCAGCCAGGCATCCATCTATCCACAACGCATTTTTTCCCATTTTTGCACAAGGGGTCAAGGTGTCACTTCAATAATGACAGTCATCTAGAGTGGCAGGCAAAATAAAAATATGTATGAACACATCTCGTATTTTGGTTGTGACAACCTTATTTAGTCATATTCTGCTATGTGATATTGGTAGCTCTTTTCTAGCTTTTACTGCCTTGTTTCCAAATTCTTACACTATGGTTTGGAGTACCCTACTATTTGTGCCCAGATAGTCGACTGATGCACAGAACATCGAACCTAAAAGATCTCTGGCATCCTATCCAGCTATCTAGCTATCTATCTATCCAGTTCATTGAGGAGGCTTGCTCTCATGTTGAGGAGTGCAAGGGGGGTTGCCCCAACAAAAATACTTTTACTATGGGGTATTGAGTCTTTGTGAGTGTCACTGGTCTGACTATTGACCTCCCAAAGTTTTACTTGGGTTTGAGTAATTGTGTGATGATTAAATAAGGTGAGATTATTCAAAGTGGACCCTATCTCTTGCTATATTACTCTTTTGTGCCTCACATTACCCATGTTACAAATACCCTTTGTCTCTTCACTGTGTTTGTTGCTCACTTCTTCTGCTGAACTGATCTCCCTTCCATTCACCCCTTCTTCTCCTTGTGTATGCTTCCCATTCTATCTTATTTTTGTTTTCTACCTCTCAAGTGCCTTTGCTTTCTCTACTGCTGCCTATGCTATCTATAGATGTGCAGTCTGTTTCTGGTGAAATTATGCAAATGTACATTCCTCAAAAGTCCCAGCCTTATTATATCCATTTAAAACACTTTTCATTTCTTGCTCCCTTTCTTTAAATGCTTACACAATGTGTTTCATTATTATTTTTCCATCTCACGATTTGTTAATTATGAACTGGTCATTTCCTTTTACACTCACTGCCAGTATAATGTAGTACATTTTCCAGGAATTACTGAGAAAGAGGTGCATTCATTGCCTGCAGACATATAATCAATAAATGTTCCACATAAATGCTGCACTTTCTTTTGTATTAAGCAGAAGACCGATAAGTTATAGAAGGCAGAGATTGCTTTATAGATAACCTTACCTGAGGATGGGCGGAATGACCGTTGACAGGCTAGTCACATGTGGCACTGGGTTAAGACGCTGACTTGCCCACATCCCCTGATTCTGAATACATAACACTAGTATTCTGCACACTGACTCATTGACCTCTTTTGGCAACAGATCAGCAGCCTAAAAAATATCCTAGCAATTTCACGCTGACCAGTGTTGACAATGTTAACAGCAGTAAAATAAAAGAGCACAGAGTTACTAAGGAGCTTCTTATAAAATATACCACTTATGCATTTTCTAACCTCTCTTTTATGTAGCTGTAAAGGAGAACAAATGTTCCACTGAGAAAGAAGATCCATTATTACAGGGTAGGACTTGGAGGACATGCAGTGTAGATCATGAGAGGACACGGGTTTGACATTTTTCAAAGGGATCAGCATGTGTAGATGAACTACTGAGTTATTGATTTGGAGTTGTATAATGATCACAAATTATTTCAGCAAACCATTAGAACAAGCATTATTGAAAAGTTTACTCATTCAGCCACCCATTCATAACACTTCATTTGTGTTAACAGTCTTCATTCAGCATATTATAACTATATAATATAAAGCAAGTATTAAACAAAGATGATTATAGCTGCGCATTCTTGCACTGTGGGCTGAAACACATAAAGGAGCTATTTTAAATTAAACATTTATTGCTTCTGCATTTTCAGATGGACAAGTTATGTCATGTAGTAAACCCAGAACTTTATGTGGCTGATATTTTTCATGAATCTGTAATACTTTCATGCTCAGCTGCATACTGAACTGCTTTGCTTTCTGCAGATTATGTGAGCATAAACTGTGCTCTTCTGGGCTGCTTTAAAATGAGCTGGTGTACTCCTGTTTTTGACACTGAACTATCAGGTTAACTTCAAAATCAGGCCAATAACAACTGTGATAAGGCTTTATATATTGTTTGTGCCTGTGATGATTTAAACTCTGTTTTGTGCTTCTAGAACTCAATGTTTTTTTTTTCTTTTTTTTTTAAATAATTTTTGGCTGCTAGGAAGCAGAACATCAACTATAACAGCTGCCTCTGCTCAGTCTAAGTTGGTGTGAGTCACTCCTGATCCCCCAAACTAATTTAAAACTTTCCTGTTATCTGAAAGGAAACTGAGGTGTCTCAATGCAGTCCATACTTGTGTTTATATGGATTTTTTTAATTTATATGCCATACCCATTTCCTCACCCCTACACCCAATACACAAGAAAGACTGCTACAGCCAAAAACATCTGTCATTGCATGCCTGGCAATGGGATATCAACCCCATTGTCTCCCCCAGGGCTGCTGTCCCTGCATATGTCCCATAAACTTGCCCTGGGAAAGTGGGACAGTAAAATACCATTGTCTTTCCAATAACCCCATGGGCTCCTCAAGTGCCAGGCTTGCTAGTTTTACACAGGTTGCCTTGGTTGCAGTCAGATAGTTTTATTTTAGCGACAGTAAAGTTGTTCTTAGTGTCTGATTGCTGGAAGCTATTTAACAGACAGAACTTGTTTCAACTGGTCAGTGTGCCCTTTTGTACTATATTATGTTTTTCTGGGTTGCTATAAGTTGAGCTGGTTTGCTGCTGTTTCTAACCTTGAATAACTGGAATGACTAACACCAGAGCCATAGCAACTGGGGCAATATGTACTACAATCAAAATAATGTGTGTTGGGGGGGCATTACAAGATAGCAAGCATTTTTTTTTCTATTTGGGTTATAGTCTTGCATAAAGCTGTAGATGTCAGCACCTAAAATAATTGTCTTTTCCACCTAGGCTTGCATGATTAACACAGGAGTAACTGTCTGGCCCAGTGCTTCCATTGGTTGTGCACTCCTGCTGTAGTGTGTATGCATAATCGATCCATATAGTACTCAGGTGCTGCTGGGACAGTACATATGCACACAACATATTGCTACATTGTACCTGTTTATTGCCTAACCCATGTAAACTTAGTTTTACAAAGCTGCATTATATCTGTTGCTCCCCAATCAGTTTAAACTTATTTTTCAAACTAACTTACAAATTAGTGTAACATTGTGAGTGACAGCTGTGCCTATTACCATATTGGTGCAATATTGCATGGCATGCATGTCTATCACTAGAAGTGTAGCAAGGGTGGGGGGAAGGGGGCAGCTGCCTTGGGTGTATGTAGTTAGGGGATATGGTCAGGAAGTGCAGTTCCTGTGTTATTTTCTGTACTGGCATTTCTGAATGCCAGTACAGAAAAACACCTCAGCATTTCTTGCGTGGTTATCTGTTGTAGCAAGATGGTTGCTACAGTTTAAATGTAGAAAATGACCTTTTTTTGCTCTTCAACTGAAGAGCTGAAGGTTGGGTGCCAGCCTGGGAATAGACAATGGGCATTAGATGAGCCTATCACCTCTTTGATGTAAAATATTTTGTGGCCTTTGAGGCACCCCCTTCTTTACAGACTATGGACTAGTAATTTTACTGGTTTAATATTGTGCTGTCCTATCCTACACTGTTTTTGAATTATGCTCTTTTTAATGCTACTTTTGTTCACTTGTGTGTACACTCAGTACTGCCTTCCTACTAGAACTTGTACATTTTATATCTTGATATCACCATTTTTTTCCTGTTGGTCCTACATGAACTGTGATCCTACCTGTATTTGAATATCTTGTATATTGTTTTTCACTACTAGAGCATTAAGGTATCAGAAAACTCCTTATACATTGTTTTTGTTACTAGTGCATCAAGGTATCAACAAAGATAAATGAAACCCATTTAACTGTTAAGGTATTAGCTAAGTTAATTAAAACCTACCTTAACCACTGACCTTTTGACATTAACCTACTCAGCCTATTCAGTCAATGTGTTAGTTGGCTTCTTTTACTCTTATTGTAGCCAGCCTTTTAGCACTTAGTGTTATTAGACAGTGAATGAAGTGCCTAATGCTTACTCCTAACTAACTACTAGCGGACCAACATGATATGATTTCTGACAGCTTGTATCAGCACAAAATGGAGACCACACTCTCAAGTAAACAAATGACTGGTAAGCTACACACAACACAATCCTACCTCTATATGTCTGCATTATGCACATATGTTGAGTTGTTTGTCTTAAGAACAAACAAGCCGCAGCAACAAACCAATGATACGTCGCCATCACTCTCACCCAGCACATAGAATATAAAGTCAATTAATACCAGCACACAGCCTATAAAGCCACTTAATCCAGGGAGCTGCAAGGTTGTTGACCCTAAACCATCTACTTCCACTAAGCCTGCACACACAAATGGAAATGTGTTACTCCTTTTTGGCTGCATTGTTAGTCATACAGATTCTACGGTCACCAGGCAGGATAAAATTAAAGAAGTACTGTTGTGTTTCCAGTATTAGGCCCCTTGATGTTTTGAGGACTCTAAAATCCCTTTCCCTGGACAAATACAACAGTAATCTGGTAGTGGCCCATGTAGGAATGAAAGAATGATGAGTATTCAACCGAATGAGACATGCAGAAAGAACATGATAGATTTTGATGTGCATGTGTCTAACACAGGCAAGAATTTCCCAAACTACATTGCAGTACTTCCTCCTCCATACAGCCACATCTGCCACCTATACCTCAGCATTTTACTTTCATTTACTAAGACGGACAGACTATGCAGTCTCAAATACAATGAAATATAATGGGAAATCTCAAACTAAACCACCTTGGTGGTCTACCCACAATAAATAAAGCATCTTACATTGATATCATTAAAAAGTCTCTGGTTAAAGCCTCCAAGGCTTAGTAAATCTACCATCATCTAGAATGACACCCAGATTCAAAGTAAAGATAATTGGCTTTAATAATTGGCTAAGTAGCTGGTGTCACAGGTGTGGGAGACCCAGAAGGTGTCAACATAGAAGAAGATGACTGATAGTCCTACTTGCTTAGAAAGAGATGGTCTGCACCTTCATATCATGGTTTTCACATACAAGCCAAAGCCTTTGTTGTTCCCATATTGTTTTTTTTGGTCAAAGTCTGTCTTCTGGAGTGTCTAACATGGCAAAATAAACATCTCTGAATTCCAGTCCTGGCAGTATCTAGGTTGCCCTATCTAATTTCAGAAGTCTAAATAATAATAAGCTAGCCTGTAACATGAACACATCCATACCGGTGTACTAACAAAAACAAGCCTGGAGATTCAGAAAGAACTCCAATGATGGTGGTATGACCTATGTTCAAAAGAGACTTTTTACACAATGCAGGAATTTGCAATTCATAGCCATGTTAGCTACAATGAGGAAAGCTAATTTGCACATCTCTGAATTGCTCTTAACTACCACTAGACTTCCCTGTGGTAGTTAACACTGGTGGCTCATGCTTTCCATTGGCATAGACACGCTCTCTATTAACTCTCTCTCTCTCACACACACACACACACATTCACACACCAACAAACCCCTTATCTCACCCAGAGTTGACAGAACATCTTAATTGTCTCTTTTTAATCTTTGTCTTTGCCCTTGAAAGAATTATAGATCCTTAAAGTCAGACAATAATGACAGACATTAATATTTCATTCTCCTTGATATTTGTAAAGTGCACTGTAGTGCTAGGCTTATTGTTCTGACTTTTTAAGTGATTCCAAGTCATGTTGAAAAAAATTTTCCCCAGTGTCACCTAGTGTTCCTCCTGACTTTGTCCCGAAGCCTTCCCCCACAAGTATGCATATCCATCCCTCTCACTTATCTCTCTCTCTCTCTTCCTCCCTCTCTGATTTTACAGGCTGCTGCTGTTGACTCTTATAGCTGCCCTGTCCCTCATAAATCATGAACTGAATAATGCCACTGAGTAGAGTTTCTTACTTCATATTATGCAAAAAAAAATCCTTGCTACACTAACATTTGAGAAAGTATAGCAGGTTAATGCAGTTGCTTTCTGTGGAAACGGTGTGGTGTTTGAAGCCTTCCCCCTTTTACTTTACATAACTTTTTAAAAAAGACAAGTAATATTTTTTGTTATATCTGGTGTCTAGTGGTAGTGGTGCAGATGACTAATATCCCCTGTGTAATCTTTTTCTTTTATTGTTTATTGTTATCCCACATCAGTAAACTAGAAAAGAGGAACGAATCCAACTGGGCATTGCTAGACTTGAAGAAAACATATGGCAGGGTCACAAGAGGGCAGTATTGGGCAGTACTGTGGTGGTTTGAAGTCCTAGAAACATTGGTATAATTAGTGTAGGCTGTATACAAAGACCCAATGACCCAAGTATGAACAATGTTTGGTCTTACAGAGGGTTTCCCAGGAGGGAGTGGGTGTGCATTTGTGTTCACCTCTGGGACTGCTACTTTTCATACCGGTGATGGACTATATCAGCAAACAGGTTGGAGGGGACAGATCAATAAAGTGGCAGTACACAGACAATGTGGCATTACAAGCAGATTCTGAACAAGAACTTCAGCAAAGGATGGGGGAATGGAACGTAAAACTGAAAGCACATGAGATGAAACTGAGTATTGATAAGACAGTTTAAAGGTAGCAAATGAGGAAATCAGAAGAAGCTGGTAACTGGGATAGAAGGGAAGATAGCTGAACAAGTCAACAGCTTCAGTTGTCTGGGAGGGGTGGTTTAAAGAGAAGGGAAATCAGAATGAGCAGGTCAATGCTAGATTCAGAGGGGCAGCAGCCAACTGACACAGAGTGTCAAATGTAGTGTGTGACAGAAGACTGCCAAAGAAAATGAAAAGTAAGGTGCATAAAAAGTGGTGCGATCAGTACTACTGTATGGTACAGAAACCCGAGCAGTAAAGGCAGAGCAGTTGAGGAAGCTAGAGGTGATTGAGATGAAGTACCTGAGATGATTGGTAGGATACACACTGTGGGACAGATGAAGAAATGAGGGCATCACAGCATAACCGCATGTAGCTCCAATTGCAGAGAAGGTGAAAGAACAGATTATTGCAGATTGGGCATACATGCAGAAAAGCACAAGACAATCTGCTGTAGAAGATTTTGGACAGACGGAAAGAAGGCAAGAGGAAATGTGGGCATCCAACAAAGAAGTGGAGAGACTGTACAAGAGAAGACCTGCAACAGTCAGACATGACTGTCAGAGAAGGTAGGAGAGTGGTACTGAATTAAGAGAGATGGCAACAGTTGATATGACACCCCAACCCCATGTTGAAAATGGAAAAAAGGGGGTTAATGATGATAATCTCTGGTGTCTAGTGTTTCTCTCTGTCCCATGTCCTTCATGCTGCAAATTGTTTCTTTTATTTTTTAATTATCTCCAGTGTCTAGTGTCCCCCCATCCCACATTATTTATGCTGCAAAACTTTTTTTTTTTAGTTTTTAATAGTTGGCCCTGGTGTCTAGTGTTTTCCCTGTCCAATGTCTTTTGTGCTGCAAAATGTGCATTTAATTTTTTAATAGTTATCCCTTGTGTCTAGTGTCTCCCATCCCACAGCTTTTATGCTGCAAATTTTTTCTTTTATTTTAATATTTATCTCTGGTGTTTAGTGTTCATCCCATCCCACGTTTTTCTTGCTGCAAAAAAATTATTTTATTTTTTTAATAGTCAAGCTGGTGTCTAGTGCCCCATCCCACAAATGTTGCAGGATTTTCTTGTTGGTCTAGGAGAGTGTGGAGGTGTGACAGCATACCCAGACACATTCACACATTCATACATACACACACCCATTGCACTCAAGGACACATTTGTCCATTTACCTATAAACACACACACACACACACACACACACACACACACACACACACACACACACACACACACACACACACACACACACACACACAAACCTACTCTACTCCAAAACTATCCCCTACTGCAACCTTCCAGGCTAACACATACATACTTTCATGCATGCAACCTCACATGTAAACACACACACATGCACACATTAACACAACAGCTACCTGTCCATTAAGCTTCCCAGCACTTACCTCTAATGTGATGGGTGAACATAAGCTTTTGGCCATGCTGATTAACATGAGCAGTTGTGTTACTTTACACAGCTGATTGATTCTGTGAAATGCTCTGCTGCATAACTGCCTTACCATGGGCATTTCAGAGGAACTAATTAGCATAGGCTGCTCACCTGGAATGCCTCATTAACATTTAGCCAGACCACAGAGACAGCCTACCATGATGCTGCACATCTTTGTGGTAAAGCAGCAAGGTAAGGCTGCTTCAGAATTGGAAATCATTACCACAAAGTGTGCATCTTGAGTATACCTCACATTAATCTTTTTGAATCTAGCCCATGGTTTCAATGTAAAAATAACACTCCTAATACACCACAGTTCTACACCACAGTTCTGCACCTATCATAATTTCAGAGTAACTGACAGCTGTGGAGGGGTATTGGTATTTATTAGAGACCTTATTATCTCCAAACAGATTTCTCATGACCCTAAATCAGAACTTAATGAAGACTAGATCACTCTAAAGAAGATACATTATTAATACACAGCCTACTATAGACCGCCTTCCATTCCCCCAATAACCCTATTAAATTATTTCATGTTAGTTGATGGGAGACTTCACTTATCCATTTATTAACTGGAAGACGTACATCATTATACAGCACTAATGGCAAATATGCTCAATGGTCTATTGTCCTAATAAATGCAAATTATCTGGAATGAATGGTCAATATACCCACCAGGAGGCTTAATATTCTGGATCTTGTCCTAGCAAACAAACAAAATCATGTACTGTATTTACATCCACTAAGCAAATCCAATCACAAAGAGGTGGTCTCCTCTGCCAAAACTATAAACTTCTCCTTAGTGAACACTAAGCAAATCCCAAAAAACTCCATGATGATCCTGCAAAATTACATCACAATACTTCCACCCCCACATAGCCCAAACTTCCACCTAAACCTCAGCATTTTATTCATATTTACAAGAGAGTTTAGATTTAGCAGGTTCAAACAGGACTAAATATAATGAGAAATCTAAATTTAAAGAATTTTGCTGCTCTACCCACATAAAACAAACTACAATAAAATTAAAAACAAGTAGTAAATGCTTACAACAAACAGTAATCTGTCCCCTTAAATAACTCCACCAGGAAAATAATGTAGAAAAGCTTTAAATCACCATTAGAAAGGTCTAAGCAAAAAACAACTTAAAAATAGCAGCAGAAACCAAGGTTAATTACAAGATTCCTCCATGGTGAATAAGAAGTTATGTACCTACCATAACGTTCCATGTTAGTTGTCTTCTTCTTGCCTTCTTTCTTGCTGGATGGGTTCGGAGCCAATCCTCAGCTCTGACTCGGCCTATACCAAAGCTCGAGAGCTAATTACCGGCTCGAGGCCCACCCTATATCCCACAATTCCAGGCGTCCAATACCCAGATCTCGTTTGGTAGAGCTAACACCATGGAGACACCTGTGCCAACTATAAGGATTATCTACAGTGGTAACAGAGGGGGACATAACCTAGGAATAGTCCAGTAGAGGAATACAGCCTCAGAAGGATTCTTCTCAGTCTGTCCAGGCTAGGGGGATGGCGGGTGGGACGCAAGAACGAAGGCGAGAAGAAGACAACTAACATGGAACGTTATGGTAGGTACATAATAAGAAGTTATGTACCTACCATAACGTTCCATGTTAGTTGTCTTCTCTCGCCTTCTTTCTTGCTGGATGGGTTCGGAGCCAATCCTCGGCTCTGACTTAGCACTTGCTAAGCTCGAGAGCTAATTTTACCAGCTCAAGGCAACCCTATATCCCATGATGCAAGGCGTGACTACCCAGATCTCGTTTGGTAGCTATAGAAAAACCCTGCCAGTAACCTTCTTCCCAGAAAAGAAGAAGAGGAACTAAATGTGGAAAGAAACAAAGCAAGGTAACCACTAGATACTAGTGACCCTTCCTACTGGGGCCCATAGAAAGAATGGATCGTACCCAGAGAAGAGTACAACTTCAAGGTCTGTCCAGGCTAGGGGGAAGGAGGGAGGGACGCAAGAAAGAAGGCGAGAGAAGACAACTAACATGGAACGTTATGGTAGGTACATGACTTCTTAATGTTAAGTTGTCAAACTCGCCTTCATTCTTGCTGGATGGGACCGCATCCCTAGCACCTCTATCCTGGGTGGCTCAATGGAACAGACTCTTGAGAACTGTGGAACCAAACCTAGCCCTGTCTCTGGAGGCCAAGTCCAATTTGTAATGACAGACAAAGGTGTGGGGAGTGGCCCAAGTGGCTGCCGCACAAATGGTGTCAATAGGTAGCCTATCCTGAAAAGCTGTAGAAGTGGCTAGGCGTCTGGTAGAATGTGCGTTTGGTTTTGAGGGCAGTTGCTTGCTCCTAAGGAGATAAACATGAGAAATGGTAGAAGACAGCCATCTGGATAAGGTTACCTTGGAGACCGGAAGACCCTTCCTGTTTTCTGCATAAGAAAGAAACAGTTGATCAGATTTTCTGAATTGTTTAGTTCTGTCCAAGTAATATCTGAGTTGGCGATGGACATCCAAACAGTGAAGTTTCTGTTCTGCTCTATCAGAATAATTAGGGAAAAAACTGGCAATCCAATAGATTGGTTAATATTCGTCTGGGAAGCAACCTTGGGCAAAAAAGATGGATTAGTTCTTAAAGATACTCTATCTTTGTGGAAAACCAAGTATGGGGGACGGACACAGAGAGCATGAAGTTCAGACACCCTCCTGGCTGAAGTAATAGCAACCAGAAAAATTATCTTCCAGGAAAGAAATTTTAATGAGCATGTAGCAGCCGGTTCAAAGGGGGGCAGAATCAAGGATGCCAGCATTAAATTCAGGTCCCATTGCGGAGGGGGATCTTTGATTGGAGGTTTCAGCAGAAAGATCCCTCTAAGAAAGGCTTTGCAAAGCTTGTGAGACATTATGTTTTGATCCGCTAAGCCAAAATGAAAATTTGAGATCGCTGCCAGCTGGACCTTAACTGTAGAGGAAGAAGAACCCGACTGAAAAATCTCAGCTAGGAAGTCCAAGACTGACTGCACTGGAGCAGTAAAGGGATCTATGTCCCTTGACTTAGCCCAGAAGGAAAAACGCTGCCACTTGCTAGCATAAATCCTTCTGGTACAAGACTTTAGAGAAGCTACTATGATATCTCGCACGGGATTAGAAATCATAGGGAGCCTGGCTAAGGAAGGAAGTGGAGCAACCAAGCAGTGAGGTTGAGAGAATGATTGGCCTGGTGCAGATGACCCGAATGGTGGGTCAGAAGATCTGCAATTGGATCCAGATGCCAAGGCTGAACCAAGAGATGACGATGTTGGGACGGAAACCAAATCTGTTGAGGCCAGTAAGGGGCAATGAGAATCAACTTGGCTCTCAAGACGGTAGCTTTCTGAATCATTTGAGGTATCAGCGGGAATGGAGGAAAGGCATAAAGAAGTCCCCGGGGCCAATCCTGGGTTAGAGCGTCTCTGGGGGGATGGCCTGGTAGTAGAAAGAGGGAGAAGAAGTCTGGGCATTTGCTGTTTTGGGGTGTAGCAAAAAGGTCGCAGCAAGGGAAGCCCGACTTCTGAAAAATCTCGTCCACTATTGATTGTTTGAGAGACCACTCGTGTGGCATGAGAATAACTCTGCTCAGTCTGTCCGCTAAGAGGTTGGATTTCCCAGGGATATGCATTGCTATTAGAAACCGATGAGAGGAGATTGCCCATTGCCAAAGTCTGAGAGCTTCTCGACACAGTGGATAGGACCTGGTCCCGCCCTGTTTGTTGATATACCAGACTACGGACATGTTGTCCGTCTGAACTGCAATAGTCCCTAAAGGAAGAAAGTTGCTGAGGGCTTGCAACGTTAAAAGCACTGCTCTCATCTCTAGGACATTTATGTGCAAATGGTATTCTATGGGTTGCCAAGTCCCATGGACCATCCTGCCCTGATAATGCCCCCCCACCCGATCAGAGAGGCATCCGAAGTGACTGTGGCAACCGGGACTGGGGGAACAAACAGTCGGCCCTGATGGAGTTGTGGAGAAGACATCCACCAGGTTAGGTGACTCTTGCACGATTGCGTCACGAAGATCTCATGGCGCATGGGAAGCTGCTGGAAGGACCACTGGGTGAACAACATCCACTGCAGAAGACGCATGTGGAAGCGAGCTAAAGGAAGCAGTACGATGGCTGCAGCCATGAGACCTAGAACTTTCAGGACAAATCTGGCCCTGATCTTTTTGCTGAGTAGTATGATCCGAACATACTTTTGGATGTCCAGAATTCTTTGGTTTGTGAGTCTTGCTGACATCCCGACAGTGTCTAATTCTGCGCCTATAAAGGTAATAGATTGGCAAGGAGACAATGAAGATTTTTCGAAGTTTATAGAAATCCCCAACTGGTTGCAGTTGTGAAGATTGTAGTCCCTGGCCTTGAGAAGTTGATGCCTGGTGGTGGCAGAGAGGAGCCAGTCGTCTATATACGGAAACACCTGGAATCCTTGACGTCTCAGGTGAGCCGTGACCGCTGCCATACATTTGGTAAACACTTTGGGGGCTATAGTGAGACCAAAGGGCAGGGCTCTGAACTGAAAATGACTGGTCCCCAGCCGAAAGCGGAGAAACCTTCTGGAGCGCCTGTGAATTTTTATGTGATAGTATGCATCCTGAAGGTCTATTGAGCACATCCAGTTGTCCTTGCCCAAAAAAGGTAGAATAGACTGAAGCGTGACCATCCGGAACCTTGCCTTTTTGACAAACTTGTTTAGTTTGCTGAGGTCTAAAATTGGTCTCCACGCTCCCGTCTTTTTGGGAACCAAAAAGAATCTTGAGTAGATTCCGGATCCTACTTGGTCTGCTGGCACTAGTTGGATGGCTCTTTTTGCTTGGAGCTTTGATACCTCCAGCTTTGCCAACTCCCTTAGACCGGGTGAAACGTCCGGGAGGGATTGATGAGGAACAGGATGTCTCACGAAAGGGATATTGTAACCCTCGGATATGATCGACTGTACCCATTTGTCTTGAGAAAGGGAACGCCAGGCTGTTGGGTACAGCGACAATCTTCCCCCGACTGCCTCCAAGGGTGGACAGTCGGGCAACACCTCAGGGGTGCTGGAAGGGTTTATCAGAGAGAGGCTCTATGCTACCCTGATTCTGCGGACCCCCTCTGCCCCTGGGGCGGCGTCTATTGTTATTACCCCCTCTGCCTCTGAGGGTAAACTGACCACGTGCGTCCGGCATGACTCCCTGAGATTTACGGAACCACATTTTCCCTCCCTTCTGACCTTTGGGATAGAGTCTTGAAGGGGTGGAGAAATGGACTCCTACGGCAGAAAGAGTCTTGCCGTCTTGCTCACACCTGGTCAATGTGTCCTTCACCTGAGGTCCGAACAAAGCCGAACCATCGAAGGGAGTATTAGTGAAGGACGCCTTAAAGGGGTCTGCGAAATTACAAAGCCGCATCCAGGACTGACGCCTAAGTGCCACTCCTGTACCTGCGGCTCTACTTGCCCCATCGGCAGCATAAGAAATGAGCCGAATGGAGGAGTAAGTTATAGAATTTAGGATTCTGAGCTGTGAGGCAATCTTTTCTTGAGCCCCAGCAGCTGACGGATCCTGAACCACCTCACCTAGTTCCTTGAGAATATCTCTCTGAAGCCGGGTAAAGTGACAGAGATAGTTCAGCGAGTGCATAGCGAAGGTCGCTGAAGAAAACATCCGCTTACCATACCTATTCATGGTCCTAGAGTCCTTGTTAGGAGGATGGACAGGTAAAGAAGGATCGGCAAGTTCCTTCTTGGTGGCAGCCGCCACCACCATGGCATCAACAGGGACACCCTTGGTGAGAAATTGTTTGTCTGCTGGGGCCATGATGAATTTAGAAGGCCTCCTGGGGACTGGTTCCACAGAATCTGGGGTAGCCCACGCCTTTCGAGCCACCACTTCCATGAGCGGGTCGAAAGGCGGAGACACCCAGGAGGTGGAGGGTCGAGAACCAAAAGCCTCCAGGTATACTGACTCATCCTCGGAGGGGTTAATGGAAGGCCAGTTCCCCCTCTGCTTAAGGAGTTCCAGGATGTCTGAAAAGGAGACATCCTCAGAGGGGGACCGTGGGGAACCCTCCGACTCATCTAAGTCGGTATCTGATGTCGCAGACTCAGGGGAGTCTGTGTGCTTCCTCTTGCACGTCCTCTTACGCGGGGGCTCTCCCAAAGAGTCAGGAGAAACCTCGGAAGAGGAAGTTCTTCCCAATGGGGAAACCTGGGGCGATGGATCTCTGGGTCCTGGAGCAAGAGAATGGGAAGAGACATCGACAGGCACCGAAGAGGGAGGAGCTAATGGAATTGACCGTTGACTCAGCTGCGGGGCTAGAACACTCCTCATCACCTCAAAGGCTCCCCTTCCAGGGAGGCCAGAAGACTCCCACTCAGAAGAAACAGGAATCCCTGGTCCCGCCAAAAGAGAAGGCTCCGAGGCTGATGTCGGTGCCGAGCTCACCAATGCCGAAGCTCCAAGCGGGAGAGCGGGGTCGGACAAGGGTCCGATGCCACTTGCCCCCTCGGAGCCGACAAGGGAGACCCGACGACCGGATCCCTCCAAGGAAGGTCTCATGGAGGAAATCGGAGTCGAAGACGACGGAGCCGACAGGGGAGGTATTGGCTCCGGTGCACCCACGGTCAACGTTCCGAGAAGATCCGGCTCCGAACTCTGAAGGAGAGTCGAAGGAGGAATTTCAGGGGGAAGAGGGATAGCGGTCGTCTGCTGAGATGGGCTATGGAGCATCTGGGCCAGTGCCTGTGACTTCAGCAGTCTACTTTCCACCCTCTCCAAGTCATGGTCTGACAGCCTGGAAGACCTTGAAGATCGGCTCCGATGGCTCCGCTCCGAAAGCAGAGGAGATCCTGGAGCCAAGCGAATTAACTCCAGGGAAGGGGACCGAGATCTCTTCTTGGAAGGAGCCATCGGAGCCAAAGACCCTTCGGTTCTAGCTGGAGCCGACAGCTTATCGGCACCAGTCCTAGTCAAAGATACGTCGGCTCCAGCCGGAGCCGACATTGACATCGGTGCAAGTGTATCGGAGCTGGCCGGCACCGATACCACCACCTCAGAAATAGAAAGATCGGCTCCAGCCGGAGCCGATCTTGACTTCGAAGGAGTCGGAGCCACCGCCGAATGCTTAGGAGCCACAGCCTGGGCTTTAGGTGGCTTAGAGGGCTTTCCCGACCCAGTCTTGGTCGGGGAGCCCTCTGGCTTCAACAAGCCATGTAGGATTAATTTGTTCCTACGTTCCTGCAGGACTCTCTGGCTGAAGGAGTGACAAATAGCACAGGAGTCCTGCAGGTGTAGAGGCCCCAGGCAGTACACACAAGAAGTGTGACCGTCTGTCAGAGACATTTTCTGACAGCACGAGTCACATTTCTTGAATCCTGAGACCTTTACTTCTTTGGACATGGTATGTGCAACACAAAAAACACACACACACACACACACACACACACACACACACCAGTCACACAGTTAGCTAATAAAAAGAGGGAAAACTGATTAATACACCCACACTTCCTGACAGAAAAATAATGGAAGGGAGGCTTAAGGCCTGAAAGGAGAAACTATCCCTATACAAAGGAGAAAGGGTATATAGGACAAGATAGATAGGTATTAGTTAACACTAACTCTTAAGAAAAGAAATAAGGAAAATGGAAAATTTTTTTGACTGACTTTAGTACAAAAATACTAAAAACTCTACCTGAGCTGGTAAAAGGAGACCTCTTCGCGAAGCGGCAAACGAGATCAGGAAAGTCACGCCTTGCATCATGGGATATAGGGTTGCCTCGAGCTGGTAAAATTAGCTCTCGAGCTTAGCAAGTGCCGAGTCGGAGCCGAGGATCGGCTCCGAGCCCATCCAGCAAGAATGACAGCGAGTTTGACATCTTAACATCTTCTTAATGTTAAGTTGTCAATCTCGCCTTCATTCTTGCTGGATGGGACAGCGTCACTAGCACCTTAGTCCTGAGTGGCTCATCGGAACAGACTCTTGAGCACAGTGGAACCAAACTCAGCCCGATTCCTGGAGGCCATATCCAACTTGTAATGAGAAATAAAGGTATGAGGAGTGGCCCACGTGGCTGCAGCACAAATAGATTCCATTGGGAGCCTTGCTTGAAAAGCTACCAACATGGCTAACGCTCTGGTGGAATGAGCTTTTGGTTTTATGGGGAGTTCTTTGTGTCTTAATTGGTAAATGAAGGATATGACTGAAGCCACCCATCTGGATAAAGATACTTCAGAAACTGGCAAGCCCTGCTTGCCCTCAGCATAAGACAGGAAGAGTTGGTCTGACTTCCTAATTTGTTTTGTCCTATCCAAATAAAAACGTAATTGCCTGTGAACATCCAAAAAGTGCAGCTTTTGTTCAGCTCTGTTTGAATAGTTAGGAAAAAAGACAGGAAGCTCAATAGCCTGTTTCAGGTTTGTCTCAGAAGGAACCTTGGGTAAAAAGGAAGGGTTTGTTCTAAGTGAGACTCTATCCTTGTGAAAAACAAGATAGGGAGGATGAATGCAGAGGGCTTGAAGTTCCAACACTCTTCTAGCTGAGGTGATAGCTACTAAGAAGAGAGTCTTCCAGGAGAGTAATTTTAAAGAACAGGAGGCCGCAGGTTCAAAGGGAGAGAGAATCAAGGAAGTTAATATCAGGTTTAAATCCCACGGAGGCGGGGGATCTCTAACCAGGGGCCTAAGTAAAATAGTCCCTTTAAGAAAGGCCTTACAAAGTTTGTGGGACATGATGCTGGTTTCTGACAGGCCAGCGTGGAAATTAGCGATAGCAGCCAATTGGATCCTAATGGTGGCAGACGAGGAACCTGCTTGAAAAAATTCTGCCAAAAAATCCAGAACAGTGTGGACAGGGGCTGTAAAAGGATCTATATTCCTGGTCTCTGCCCAGCAGGAGAAACATTTCCATTTACTAGCATAGGTTTTTCTGGTAGTAGATTTATGCGAAGAAAGGATGATTTCACGTACTGGCTGAGAAATCTGTGGAAGTCTGGCTAAGGTCAGAATTGGAGCAACCAAGCTGTGAGGTTGGAGACTGAAGGGATTGGTGCAGCCCACCCGACTGATGGACCAACAGGTCCGGCACTGGGTCCAGACTCCAGGGCTGCTCCAACAGATGACGATGCAGGAACAGGAACCAAATTTGTCGAGGCCAGAAAGGGGCAATGAGGATCATCCTGGAACCCAAAGCGGTAGCTTTCTGAATCAGTTTGGGAATTAAGGGAAAAGGAGGGAATGCATACAGAAGACCCTGGGGCCAATCGTGGATTAGAGAGTCTCTGGTGGAATGGCCGGGGAGGGGGAATAGAGTGAAGAAGTCTTCGCACTTGCTGTTGAGAGGGGTTGTGAAAAGGTCGCAGCAAGGTTGACCCCATCTGCAGAAAATCTTGTCCGCTACTGACTGATTGAGAGACCACTCGTAAGGCATAAGAATGGCTCTGCTCAGCCTGTCTGCTATGACGTTGGATTTCCCGGGGATGTGCGTTGCTATCAGAAACCCTAGGGAAGAGATCGCCCACTGCCAGAGTGCTTCTCGACATAAGGGGTAGGATCTGGTTCCGCCCTGCTTGTTGATGTACCACACTACAGACATATTGTCTGTTTGAATTGCAATAGTCCCGATGGGTAGAGAGTCCTGAAGAGCTTGCAACACTAAAAGTACCGCTCTCATCTCTAAGACGTTTATATGCAGGTGGTATTCTAGGGGTTGCCAAGTGCCCTGGACAGTCCTGCCCTGAAAATGCCCCCCCCCACCCAATCATGGAGGCATCCGTGGTCACCGTGGCAACAGGAGAAGGAAGAACAAATGGTCTGCCCTGGAGAACTGTAGGGGAGACCATCCACCAAGCCAGGTGGTCTTTGCATGTTTGAATGATCATTATTCTGTGGGACATTGGGAGCTGTTGAAAGGACCATTGGGTAAAAAGCATCCACTAAAAGATCCACATGTGGAAATGAGCCAGGGGGACAAGAATTAATCGCTGCCGCCATAAGACCCAATGTTTTTAGTACAAATCTGGCCTGAATAGTCTTGCACTTTGTAGTACTTGCACATGTCGGCGAATGTCTGATACTCTGTCTGGAGGAAGTTTTGCAGACAGATCTTTTGTGTCTATTTCTGCGCCTATAAATGTTATAGATTGACAAGGCGACAATGCAGACTTTTCAAAATTTATTGATATACCTAGCTCGGAGCTAGTCTGAATGGCATAGTCCCTGGCTCGCAGAAGTTGATGCCTGGTGGAAGCAGTAAGGAGTCAGTCATCAAGATATGGAAACACCTGGAATCCCCGTAGTCTCAGGTGAGCTGTAGCCACTGCCATGCATTTGGTGAACACCCTGGGGGCTGTGGTGAGACCAAAGGGCAGGGCTCTGAATTGATAGTGACTGGCTCCCAGCCGGAAGTGTAGAAACCTTCTGGAGTGCCTGCTCATTTTGATATGGTAGTACGCATCCTGAAGGTCTATAGAGTACATCCAATTGTCCTGACCCAAAAAGGGTACAATGGACTGAAGCGTGACCATCCGGAACTTTGTTCTTTGGATAGACCTGTTCAGTCTGCTGAGATCCAGAATGGGTCTCCAGTCCCCTGTCTTTTTCGGTACCAAAAAGAACTTGGAGTAAATTCCAGATCCTTGCCGTTCTGCTGGGACTGGCTGGATGGCCCTTTTTTTTAGCAGTTTTGAAATTTCTAATATTGCTTGATCCCTTAGCGTGGGTGGGACATCTGGAAGGGATCTGTTTCTTTGTACAGGGGTGTGGACGAAGGGAATTTTGTAACCCTCGGATATGATAGACTGTACCCATTTGTCTTGTGTGAGGAGTTGCCAGGCTTCTGGGTACAGTGACAACCTTCTCCCGACTGCCTCCGAAGGTGGACAGTTGGGCAGCCCCTCAGGGGTGCTGGAAGGGTTTGTCAGAGAAAGATTCCCTGCTACCCTGATTCTGCGGACCCCCTCTGCCCCGCGGGCAGCTATTATTGTTCCCTCCTCTGCCCCTGGAGGGAAACTCGCCACGTGCATCAGGCATGACTCCCTGGGGTTTGCAAAACCACATTTTTCCACCCTTCTGACCTTTCGGGTATGGTCTAGATGGAGTAGAAAAATGGACTCCCATGGCAGAGAGAGTCTTGCCTTCCTGCTCGCACCTGGTAAGTGTATCCTTCACCTGTGGTCCGAACAAAGCCGAACCATCGAAGGGGGTGTTGGTGAAGGATGCCTTAAAAGGGTCAGCAAAGTTGCACAACCGCATCCAGGCATGTCGTCTCAAGGTTACACCTGTGCCTGTGGCCCTACTCGCACCATCGGCTGCATAAGAAATGAGCCGCATGGAGGAGTTAACAATGGAGTTAAGGGTTGCCAGCTGGGAGTTAATCTTTTCCTGAGAATCCGCCGCAGATGGATCCTGAAGGGTATCACCCAATTCCTTAAGGATATCCCTTTGAAGGCGGGTGAAATGGCACAGGTAGTTCAGCGTCCACATGGAAAAGGTCGCTGAAGAAAACATCCGCTTCCCGTACCTGTTCATTGTCCTAAATTCTTTATTAGGTGGATGGACAGGGACAGAAGGATCAGCCAACTCCTTCTTAGTGGCTGCTGCAACCACCATGGCATCAACAGGGACACCCTTCATAAGAAACTGTTTGTCGGACGAGGCTGTAATTAACTTTGTGGGCCTATGGGGAGTTGGTTCCACTGTGTCCAGGGCCGTCCACGCCTTCTAAGCCACCACTTCCAAGAGTGGGTTGAAAGGTGGAGACACCCAGGAGGTGGAGGGGTGAGAACCAAATGCATCCAGGTACACCGACTCATCCTTGGAGGGGTTAAGGGCAGTCCAGTTCCCCCTCTGCCTAAGGATCTCAAGGATGTCTGAAAAGGAGACAGGGACCTTGAGGACCCTTACAAATCCTCCAAATCAGTGTCTGAGGTGACTGACTTGGGGGAGTCAACATGTTTCCTCTTACATTTTCTCTTCCGAGGGGGGCTCCTCTGAATGATCAGGGGGAGGCCTCGGAAGAGGAAGATACACCCAATGGGAAACCTGGAGCGTCTGTTCTCCACGCTTGGGGTCAGGAGGGTGAACAGAGACTGACATAGGCACCATGGGGGAGGAGCTGAAGGAGCCGATCGTGGGTCCAACCCAGGAGTCAGTATGTTCCTCATGACCTCGAAGGCGCCCCTATTGGGCAGAGAGGAAGGCCCCCGCTCCGAAGAGATGAGAACCCCTCCCGGCACCGAGAGTGACGGCTCCGAGGCTGATGTCAGTGCCAAGCTCACCTGCACCGAGGCACCGAGAGGGAGAACGGGGTTGGACAAGGGTCCGATGCCACTCGCCCCCTTGGAGCCGACGAGGGAGTCCCGGCGCCCGGATCCCTCCATGGACGGAACCAATGAAGAGATTGGAGCCGATGAAGGAGCTGAAATGTGTGGTATCAGCTCCGACGTACCGAAGATTCGAGCCCCAACGAGCTCCGGCTCCGAACATAATGGAAGAGTCGGAGGAGGAATTGTTGAAGATGCAGGGATAGCCGCAGTCTGTTGAGAAGGGCTAGACAACATTTGGGCAAGTGCCTGTGACTTTAGGAGTCTACTGACCACCCTCTCGAGGTCATGATCATAAAGCCTGGAAGACCAAGAGGAATGTGAACTATGGCTCCGCTCAGACTGTAGTAACGGAGATCTCGGAGCAAAATGAACAGACTCCAAAGAGGGAGATCTCGAGTGTTTTCAGCTCAGAGAAGGCTCCAATACTACAACAGGAGCTGACTGAGATCTCAAAGTGTCGGTTCCAGCCGGAACCAATGAGGAGGCAGTAGCTCCGCTTGGCGACGGCTCTAAACAGGGAGCCGATGGTTTGGCGGGCTTGGAGGGTTTACCCAATGAAGGCTTAGTCGGGGACCCTTCAGGCTTAAGTAAGCCTCTCAAAATAAGTTTGTTCCTATGCTCCTGCAGGACTCTCGGACTGAAGGCATGACAGACCGAACAAGAGTCCTGCAGGTGTAGGGGGCCCAAACAATACGCACAAGAAGTGTGACCATCTGTCAGAGACATCTTCTGACAGCACGAGTCACTCTTCTTGAAACCTGAGACCTTAGTATCCTTAGACATAATGACACTATAACAGGGTACCAAGGAAATAAGTAACTAGTGCCTAACACACTACAAACACACACACACGCACTAGAACTAACACTACAATAATATAGTAGTAATAAGAGTAATACTACTGCTATAAAAATACAGTTAACAAGACTAGTAGAAATATAAATATACATAAGAAAAAACTAACTCTACCCTAAAGGGTGGGGGAGGGGGGGGAGAAACTCTGAAAACTACTAGCAAAGAGAGTTTCTAAATGGGATTTCTCAAGGGATCAGAAAGGGGATACTAAAAGAAAAATATCTAACAAGAAATTAGATATTTATATATAAATAAACTTAGTAAAAATGTTTTATACGACCTGGAGCCGGTAAAAACGCAACCTCGCAGCTGAAGCGGCAAATGAGATCTGGGTATTGGACGCCTAGCATTGTGGGATATGGGGAGGGCCTCGAACTGCTAAATAGCTCTTGAGTTTGGTATAGGCCGAGTCGGAGCAGAGGATCGGCTCCGAACCCATCCAGCAAGAATGAAGGCGAGATTGACAACTTAACATTTATGCTTAGCATTTAGGTCCAGGAAGGACCCTGTCCTGATTGAATTCTCTCTGTATTATGATTCTGAGCTGAATCCTAGAGTGACCATATGGACAGACAACACTGTCTGTGTAGTTTACTGTGTCTTTCTTCAATATCACACAAGTGCGCGCACACACACACACACACACACACACACACACACACACACACACACACACACACACACACACACACACACACACACACACAGAGTCACACCTACAGACAAGTTAAAGTACCTGATCAAAAATACTGCATGCCTTTGGAAGGCAGAAGCAAAATGGAGAACTCAGAGAAAACCCACACAAATGCTCATACTATGGATTTAAAGTTTCACCAATAAATCAACAGGACATACTGGCATGATAGAGTTCATCTCTCAATGGATACCTATTCATACCCAATCGAGTGAAACCCTTGCCACTTTTAAGGTGACCCCTGATAACTGTATGGGTAACCACAACTTCTTCCTGGGCCTATCTTTTGTCACTTTGTTGGACACAGGAGGTGCCATATGAGGGTGGTTACTGGCAAAATTTTTAAAGGGACAATCCCAGCATTTAAAATTCGGGTCCACACTACAGCTGACCACAGTCACGCCTACTTTACCATGTCACTCACATTCCCACCCACGGTTTCCTTTTTCTTTTACAAATGTTGTAAATATTCAATTCCAATCCTATTTTTGCTCCCAGTGTCAACTATGCTTTATTTTTACAGTCCTATTGCAGAATGCCCAGATTTTTGCCTCATATATTTGGTCCATTTTTCAGAAAATTGTGATTTTCTGCTAAATTAGTCTCAAATCATAACCAATTGACATTAGAAAATTGACAGACATTTCAGTTTCCGATTTCATACCCTTCAGAAAATTCATACTAATGCAAAACATATTATCCTATCAACTTTCAAAGTTTGTAAGAGCAATAATTAAAAAATGTCTAGATTTCTGGATCTAAGAGGTTGAGAGATATGGTAAGGTTCCACCTGCTTTGCAACTACTCCATACATTAATATCGTTCATTGTGGTTCATTTCTATAGTAATCGCAATGAATGATCATTGTAAAAAGAAACTTTTACTGTCTGGATCTGTTGTTCCCCCTATTATTTTAGGCTTTGTCTGGATTACTTGCTCTAAGAGGCTGACAGGTATGCTAAGGTTCTTCCTGCTTTGTAACTGTTCTGTACATTAATAATTTAGTTTTTAGAGTGATTGTTCATTGTGGTTCATTTTTATAGTAATCACAATGAACAATCATCGTAAAAAGAAAACTGTTACTGTCCGGAGCAGTTGCCCCCCCCCCCCCATTATTTTAGGCTTTGTTCTGGTTTCTTGCACTAAGATGTATTGGAAATGGTCCCAATTGCAGTTCTGGGACCAGAAGTCTCTTATGTTCATAGGATCATAGGATCATAAGAGGTTACTAGGCTAGTGGTCCTGTGGCCCGTATAAGCCTAGCCAAGAGTTTAGCCCATGTTTAGACAAGTCAACACCCAAAGCCCCTGTTCAGCATGGACACAGGAGGAATCCCAGGGGTGTATTTTCTGTGTCCCATCCAGTTATCCAGGTTGCACATAAAAAGGGATAATGAGGTACTCTGCTTGACATGGAGAGGGAATCTATTCCACAGATGGGGGCATCTCTAGGACACAAATCTGTCCTGCCAATAAATCCTATTGATATCACAGACCAGGTTGAGATCACACATATGGGTTGCTCGAATGGAGCTTGACTTGTTGATATGCAGCAGTCCCATGAAGGTGGGGTCTGAGATTGCTTTATATGCCAAACAGAGGTCCCCCCTGAGGAGTCTGTATGAAACTGAGTAGAGGGATAGGGCTTTTAACCTATCTGTGTAGGGTAGACGTTTGAGGCCTTTCTGGATTCTCCTGGTGAGGAACCTTTGTGGTCTTTTCAGGTGCTGCATGTGCTTTGTGAGGTACATGCCGAAGGGGGCACTGTACTCAATATTGGCCTTATAAGGGAAGAATACAGGGATGTTATGACTTCTTTGTCCCTGGATGAGATACCCTTACTTATGAGGTGGGCCATATAGAAAGCTTTCTGTACAATGGAAGCAACATGGTGGTCAAAAGTTAGGTTGCTATCAACCTGGGTGCCCAAATCCCTCTCTACTGATTGTGTACTTAGAACATTGTTTTTAATGTGATAATATGTGGGGGGATGATGATACATTTTTTGGCATTCAGCCTGAGGCCATGTTTCTTACACTAGTCATTTGTCTGGGTGAGACCCTCTTGGACGGCGTTCACATCACTTGGGGAATTGATGACTGCACCCAGTTTGCAGTCATCTGCAAACTTGGTCAGCCATAGTTCACTGGTGGTGGCCTGCACCTCAGAGAAGTATATCCCAAATAACAGAGGCCCAACACCAATCCCTGGGGTACGCCACTCACTACAGGTCGACTGCTTGAGGTGGCTTCCCCTATTTTGATTAGGTGGGTTCTATCATTGAGCCAGTCTGTTACCATCAGGTAACATATGGATTGATGCCTAGTTGAGAGAGTTTATCTACTATGCCCAAGTGGAGAATAGTTTCAAAGGCTTTGGCCAGGTCAAGGTAGGGGGTGTGCACCATTTTCCCTCGTCCATAGCTTTGGTGACTGTCTCAAAGAAGTCGACCAGATTTAACAGACATGACCTCCCGTTGACAAAGAAAAAATGTGTGGGGTTGAGTGTTTGGAGGTTGCCAATGTCCCTGTTAATGAGGTCCATGAGAATCCATTCCATGGCCTCGCAGATCAGTCTAGTTAGGTTGATGGTTCTATAATTTCCCGGATCAGTGGATGCTCCACCTTTGTGTAAAGGGATGACAGTGGCTGTCCTCCACTCGGCTGGGAAAAAGCTGGCTTTGGTTGAATAGAGTGCCTAATGGTGCTGCAGGTTCATGCCTGAGTTCATGTAGGATGCAGCCAGGGATGTTATTGGGTCCCATGGAGGCTGTATCTTTTGCCTTTGAGAGGGCAGTGATGACCTGTTTCTTAGAGATAAGGGGTAGGGGGCAGATATTGGGGATCTCCTGATTTACTGATGGGGGTGACAGAGGGAAGAAGTTTTTGCTGAATCTGTCAGCGAGTAGATTGGCTATATCTACAGCATTTGTTTATGTGGTGTCCTTGACCACCAGTTCTGAACAGATCTGGGTGCTTCCTTTGAGATTTTGGACATATGTGAAGAAGGCCTTATGACTGTCTCTAGCAGATGTGGCCAATTTGGACTCGAAGTTGGCTTTAGAGGATTTCACTAGTGATCTTATTTGCTTGCTCAGGGTAAGGAGAGATTGCTTCCAATTGGGCACCTGCCCCTTCTTGGGCCTAGACAGTAATTTTTTTCCTTTTGTTATAGAGTTTACTTATTGCAGATGTCCACCAGTCAGGTTTACTCTTCCTTGAGGAGGATGACTTTTGTACTATCTTGTATTCCTGATTCAATGCATCTATATAACTTCTCATATAGTACTTTGGTGTAGATTTGAACATTGCTGCCAGTTCCTAGAGTGGGGGAGGGGTAAGTGAAACTGTTTATACCATCCCTCAGGAAGCTGTAATCAGCTTTAGAGACTTTGTTTGTTTGACCCTAGCTAGAGGGAAGTCAGGGGAGATGGTGACTTTGAAAGCTTGAAAGCTTTATGCTCTGCTCTTACCAGGGAGGATGATACAGTAGGGGTACTGCAGTGGTTACTCAAGTTGGTTAATACCAAGTCCAAGATATTATCACCTCTTGTGAAGGTATTGACTAGCTGTTCCAAGGCATTTGCACTGATAAAATTGAGGAATCTCTCCGCATTTGTGTTCTGGCATGAATATTTTTTCCAATCTATGGTTGGGTAATTAAAGTCACCCAGGATCAAGGTAAAGGCTTGAATCTTGATATATTTGAAAAGGTCCAGATAGGTGGAGTTTGCATCTTGAGTCAAATTTGGGGGCCTGTAGCTAGGTATAATTTGAATAGGGGTCTTGTCAATGGTTAACTGCACCCGGAGTGTCTCCTGTGCATCATACTGTTTGACCAGCCTGGAGGTGTATGTGTCTTTAATCTATATTGAAACTCCACCTCCTTTGGCTTTGCTGCTAACAGTTTGGGATCCGCATGTGTGATAGGATGAGTAATCAGCTAAGGGTGGGGTATTCTCTGCAGCTTTGAACCAGGTTTCTGTGACTGCACAAATGTCAGCATCTTCCAGGATTAAGAATGCTTGCAATGAGTGCAGTTTCATGTTTAGACTCTTAGCATTAATCAGCATGACATTAATTTGCATTTTGTTGAAATGTTTATGTTGGTAGTACTGACCTCATGATGTTTCCTAAAAAAGGCACTATGGGGAGCCAAGGCCCTTTGACAGAAGCCTGAAGCCCAAGTGAGACAGATGCAGGCCATCTCTAGCAAAGCATCATGGTCTGTTGATCATATCTTCCCAGGCTGCCAGGTACTGGATCCCCCTGGAATGACACCAGAAACTAAGCCAATTGTTAAAGTCAATAATTTTCTGTTTGTATTGAGGCATCATTCTGGGTGATGGTAGAATGCTGCTTATGGCTAGGGACATACCTGCCCGGGACACATATTCAGTGAGCTCAATCATGTCTCTCTTCCTATAGTCAAGGGAGGTATGCCTCAAGTAATTCACACCAACATGGACTATAACAATGTCATAACTACCTGTTGTTGAGAGACTTGAGTGCATGTGTGATATGTGGTTTCTGGCATCTGACAAACAACTAATCTTGACTTTCCCCTTATCCAGCCTAGTGAGAGGCACATCTGTGTGTCTCACAATGGAGTCTCCTATGACTAATATGTCGGGTTTATGGTTAGGTGGTTCCGAGACACTGGTGTTTGGACTATGCATGGTATGTGGTCTGGAGGGTTGTGGAGTTCTCATGTGTTTTTGCCTCTGAGATCTCCTTTGTTTGGGTTTGTTTTTGTTGAGGACCTCCGCATATGGGTGTGTGTTGTGTAGTTGTAGGTGGTGTTTGAGGTGTAGTGATTGTGTTGACAACCTTCTCAGTGCCAGGTGTACTGGCTTGTGAGGGAGAGAGCATAGACACTAGCTTCTCTATGTAATTGCACTCTTCACAAATTATGTTCCTAGGTGGTAGTAGTAGATGGT
This sequence comes from Protopterus annectens, assembly GCF_019279795.1. Classification (NCBI taxonomy): domain Eukaryota; kingdom Metazoa; phylum Chordata; order Ceratodontiformes; family Protopteridae; genus Protopterus; species Protopterus annectens. The sequence goes on along the minus strand of NC_056726.1, from coordinate 1,995,840,636 downwards.
TGTCCGTGTACTAGAGGCAGTTGCTACACTGTCTCAGGATGCCCATATTGACCAGGCTGTCAGGAGAAATTATAGGAAACTGTCCATCCATATTTGTCAGAATTTGAGGAAGAGAGGCCAGGGAGAGCTAAGGGGTAGGCCTAAAGCCCAAGTGCTTAAACCGAAACTAAGAGGCTTAGAATAACACTTAAAATTTAAATAGGCTAAAAACAGCAGTATAAACTGCAGCAGAGAAGATGCATTTGAACACTTTAGGGAACAAGTTCGTTTGTGTCTTTTGGCTTTTCCCGATTAGGGGTCGCCACAGCGGAACTCCGGTCCGCTAATGATTGGCAGTTGATTTTTACGTACCGGCTTGCCAGGCCTGACGCACAAACTTCAACAAAGGTATGCCCATTCACGCATGTCTCCATGCAGAAGCCGCTCTAGCTGAGAATCGAACCGGACAGCGTCTTACTGTGAGGCGACAACGCTAAGTAGCAGAAAAAAACAAGATGAAGTAATAGAGTTGGAGGAAACACAAATATTGTAAAAGCAGCAAGCAGCTGAATAATTTTTTTTAAGGTAAAGTGGAAAGGGAGAAAGGAGGAACAGAAGATAATTCAAGGTAAAGAAACTAAGGGATTTGGTCTTCTCAAATGTTCTCTCTGTGTTAGGTAGAATGAGCTAATGACACTAGACTGTGAGGAGTGTCCCAGATCAAATTTACAGTAGGGAGGGCAACTGCAAAACCACCAAGTATAAGAACATGACACCAATAGGGATGGAGGGTGGAAAACTATACTGCAGCTACTAGCTAAATTATTTTAGGCATTAAACACTACAGAAATGTTTATCACAGCAGAAAAACAGCAGTGAGCCACTAAATGAAAGTTTTAAACAAATAAAAGAGCAAGGAGACTCTAGATAATGCTTTTAGCTGCAAACAAATCAGTTATATGATACACTCCTTGGCAAACAGATGCTTAACAAATGGAGAAAATTTCCTGTTAATACATTTCATGCAGTGAAACTAGCTAAAAAAACGTTACAAACAGTGTGACAGTAACAAACGTGATTTAACAGGCCCTGTAAGACAGGCAATTTTAGTACAACTGTGCAGATTAGTTTATAGCAATAAAATGGAGTTAAAAAATATATATTTGTGGTAAAAATGAGGGGCATCATTAAATAGGTTTGGTCTGATATGTGGAAAGTATAGGGAGGAAGCAGGAACACGTGGATGGGACACAGTTGGAGATGTGTTGAGAGCTATTACAGAATCATAGTAGGATTATAAATGGCCTAGTAGGAGCAGAAGAATAGAGGATAAGCTGATAGCATGATTACGTGAAGGGATCTATGTGTTATAGTTGGCAGGTAGTGGAAAAGTAGAGAGAAGGAAGGAAAAATAAGTTACCGGGTAAAATGATATTTAGTGGTGGTGGAGTCTGAAACCTTATAGAAGTTAGGTAGGAAATAAGTACTTTCTGTGAAGGAAGAGAGTTATGTTCTCCTAGTATCTTCACTGGGATGTAAGGAATAGAGAGGTTTAAATGGCTGGAGTATAAAAATGAAGTTAAAATTGGAAGAAATGAGGGTTTGTTTGGGAAAAGTTGAAGATACAATGTAGAATAGGTACTAATACTATTAAGGAGGGTTGTGACTATGAATGAATATAGTGCAAAGCAGTATGAGATGGAGAAAAGTAGCTGGGACTGGTATTAAAAGATTAAATGGAAGCTGTAAATTAGGTTAAAAGAAACAGAATTGTTTGTATGACTCTAGTAAGGTTGTTTGGGAGGGCAATCGAATAGGAGTCACAAGTGTAATGTGTGTGTGTAGACAGTATAATAGCAGAATAACAGGCTTGGCTGTGAACTGGGGATAGGAATGGATATTGTAGTGATGCTAACTGTAGCAAGCTTCCAGCCTCATGTCAATAATCATGTTTACAGCCAATACAAAGCAATTAGCAGTGTGATACAAAGTAGAAGTTTTCATTTGTTTCCTGGTTGTAGAAACCTGTCAGCCAGGAATGCTAAGTAACTGGCATATACAGTGTAAGCTGCTGGTCAAGAGAAAGGAGAGTGACCAACTTTATAATTGGTCCTTACAGTGCAAGCACTACTGTTTTGGAGAGGAGGTGTTAAAGCCAATTTCAAGCACAGATAGTGTTTGATTAGTTGAAGTTTATACACAGCAAGGTTCTTCAAGCTAATTTTGCTTACATTATACAAATACAAATTTGTCAGTGAAAATGTTTAGGAGTTGACCCTTATGGCAAAGCTCCAGCAGTATCAAGATCAGATGTAGTCACCACAGGCTATTATACAAAGACAAAATTCTCAGTGAAAACATTTCTGGGAGTTTGACCTTATGTCAAAGCTTCTACAGCATCAGGGACAGATGTAGTGACTACATGCAATTATACAAATACAAAAGAGATGGAAGCAAGCAATTGAAAGCTGGGCATAACTATTTAGAAGCCTGATCATGAGAGGTTTTAGGATAGGGGATAGAGAAGACACAATAAGATAGGAAAAATAAGACCTGACTAGTAGAATATTGTTAGCATTTGTTCCATAAACAATAATTGCAAGTGATTTGGGGAATGGTGCATGGGCTAAAATGGGAAGTTTGCATACCAAAAATTAAAAAAAATGATCAGAAAGGTCAAACATTATTATAAATTGAATGTGATACAGAAATGAACTAAAAGTCTGAATAAGGCTGACACATTTTTATTGGCATTTGAATAACAGTAAGAAGCTACAAGTTGAACTGGACACTAGATAAGAAAAGCAGTATAGAATAATGAATGGATTTTCTGGAAGACAATAAACATCATGGTAATTTTTAAGGGTCTGTATTACACCATGTAATGCTTAAAAAAGTAAATGATGATTAATCTATCCCATGTAAGTGAAAGCTTACAATACTGAAACCTCAAAACAGCGATTATTTTGCCAAGGGAAAGAAAATCGCTGTTCATAAAAAAAAAAACTTTAGAACATTACATAAAGTGGGGGGCTTCACTCCCCACACCACCCTACTTAAATATACCAACTCTGAGATCCCACTACAGTGCTGAAAATGGCAAAGTAATGGCAGCGGCCAAGTGAATTCTTTCCCAGGGAAAGAATTCACTTAAAAGCCGCATCGCTATTTTGCCTTTTCATTCTTTTATGTTCGATCAAGACGCATTCGACAGAATGTATCTGTGATTACATAATAGGAACCCTCTTCTTAAATATGTAGGATAAGTTGCTCTCATTATAAAAGTGTGTACACAATGAATGAAGATTGCTACTGCTGCTTTTTAATATTGTTATATATCCTTTATTCTTAATGTATTTATGGTTGTTTCAAAAATCAATAATGTATATTAAAATATTTATTTGGTGGTTTTCTACCCATATTTCTCCTCTCCTTTTGGCATCTTTAAGGATATATATTTTGATCTGATCTCATGAAACTAGGAGACCACATGCTTTGGGTTTTTCTTGCTCCTCTAAACCTTCTGTCATTATGTTTCCTAGACACCCATAAAATTATTTCATCTGGTAGGTCTTCAGGTTTTGACTTTATCTGCTCAATTCCTGCAATTCTGTCTTGGTAATGGTGACAGAGATAAGAATATAGTAAATATTTTGGGCACAATAACAAAAGACTTGTTCTCAGTGTAAGTGACAACTTACACTGAAAACAGGCTCAGTGAAGGTCTTTTGAAATCTCTCCCCAGGTGTAAGCCAGATAGGACTTACACTGAAGTAAGTCACTGACATTGAGAGTCTGAATGGAGAGGTGATCAATCAGCAAGCAAAGAAGACTGGTATTGCTGGAATTGAATTTATCCTCAAGTCTTGGTAAGTACCTTCACGGGGTGACCCTGTTTTTCACAAAATCTCACCAAGATGACACTGATATAGACTGTAATTTACATAGCATATATCATGGACAGAAGTAGGTTAAAAATAAAAAAAATAGCTATGTGCACAACACCCAGGATAAAAAAGTGCCTAATCCTGGTAGGCACACTGGTGCCAGGACTGGAAAAAAATGACAGTATAGAATCCTCAAGACATGGAAACAGTCCTGCAATGGGGCTAGTCCAGGCCCAGGGGAAGATGCCCCCCCCCCCCGTAGAAAGAAGTAGCAGTCCACAAAAATCACAATAACTGATAGGCCAAAAAAGTGTGATACAGATGGTAGCGTGGACAACTGAGTATAAGAAAAAAATTATGTATTGTTACTATTATGCCAGAAGCCCAGAATTTCCAAATAGAAGATGTACAAAAAGATTTAGAGAAATTAGAGGAAAGAAAAACAATTACACATGAGAAACTGTCAGATGCTTCAAATGCAGATTTGTGTTCATTAATACAACAGATCCATGAAAAACACTATATAGACCAGAAACCTTGGGCTGTAAGGGGAAAAGAAGCAACTGATGAAGTGCAAAAATATAACAAACAAAATCTAGAGACTTTTGAAAGGTATAAAAAAGAAATATGGACATGGAAAAGAAAGAGAGATCTGAATCTGATATGGTACAAAATTTATGCAAGGGCTAAATCCAAATTAATTCATAGGAGGTTCATAGGAGGGTACTAGGCTATTGGCCCTAGGGCCTATATAAGCCTAGCCAAAAATGTACCCTGGCTTTCGCCACCCAAGAAAATTATTTTCCTGTGCCCCTGTCGAGCAGAGCCACAGAAGTGATCCCCGGGGTGAATTTCCTATCTCCCATCCAATCATGAATATTTTTCTTGAAGAGTGCTAATGAGGACCTCTGTTTGACATAGATAGGTAGTTTGTTCCAGAGTATGGGAAGTCTCTGGGACAGGAATCTATCCCTCCAGTATGTTCTGTTTATTGTGGTGATAAGGTATAGGTCCCTAGAGTGTGTAGCTCGGAGGGATTGGGATTTCTTTAAGTGGAGCATGTCCAACAGCTCTGGGTTTGACATAGCTTTGTATGTTAGGCAGAGGTCGCCTCTGAGTAGGCGATATGTGATGGAGTAAAGCTGGAATTTTTTGAAATGGTCTGCGTAGGGCATCTGTTTGAGGCCAGTAATCCTCTTTGTGAGTTATTTCTGTGGCCTTTCCAGTTGTTGTTGTAGATGTCTTGTGAGGTACATACCAAAAGGAGCATTGCACTTTATAATGGGTCTAATGAGTGATGAGCAGAGGGGAACAATGACCTCTTTTTTTATGGATGAGAAACCTTTTGTGATGAGGTGAGCCATGTAGAAGGATTTCCTGACCACTGTGGCGATGTGATTATCAAAGGAGAGACTACTGTGCACCTGTGTCCCAAGGTCTCTTATCTAATTTTCAGCATTAAGTAGACTACCAGCTTTGTGGTAGTCCATGGGTGCAGAGTTTTTACCAAAGGGGATGACAATACACTTTTTGGCATTGAGCTTCAGGCCATGGCTCATGGCTTTGACACCAGGCATCTGTCTCAGTGAGGCCCTTTTGCAGTATGTCCACATCGTTAGGAGTTTCGATTATGGCTCCTAGTTTGCAGTCATCTGCAAACTTTGTTAGCCAAAGACCTTCTGTGTTAGCCTGTACTTCAGAGAAGTAGATACCAAACAGGAGAGGACCCAGGACTGAACCCTGGGGTACTCCACTTGTCACTGGTCTGAAGTTGGATTTGGAGTCTGCTACTTTCACAGTGTAGGTTCTGTCCATGAGCCAGTTGGCAACCCATCTTGTGACATAGGGATTTATACTTAGTTTAGTGAGCTTATCTATAATTCCAGAGTGGGGAATGGTGTCGAAAGCCTTGGCAAGATCTAGATAAGCTGTGTGAACCACCTTACCCTCATCTATGGCTTTGCTGACTGCTTCAAAGAAGTCAATCAGGTTTGGGAGACATGATCTGCCTTTTACAAATCCGAACTGGGTAAGGTCCAGAGTTTGGAGATTACCAATGTCTTTGTTTATGAGTTCCATGATGATACATTGCATGGCCTTGCAGACCAGGCTCATCAGGCTAATGGGGCGGTAGTTCCCGGGGTCTGTTGTGGCTCCCCCTTTGTGGAGTGGGATAACCGTCGCAGTGCACCATTCAGTGAGCACAAAGCCTGAGCTGAGGCAATGACTGAACATGGTACTTAGGTAGGGTGCCAGTTCATTCTGTAGTTCATGTAGAACGCAGCCTGGGATATTGTCAGGTCCCATGGATGCTGTGTTATTGGCTTTGAAGAGTGTGTTTTTTACCTGTGCAGCCATGATTACAGGAACTTTGCATTCTTCCAGTATAGAGATGGGCCCACTAGGGGGTGAGAGGGGGATAAAGTTAGCACTGAACCTATCTTCCAGGATGTTGGCAATATCAGTTGGTTCTGTATATTTAGTGCCATTGTGCTGTAACTCAGAGCAGATCTGAGTGTTGCCATTGAGATTCTTGACATAGCTATAGAATGCTTTGTGGTTGTATTTAGAGACAGTGGCAATTTTGTTTTCCTAACTAGCTTTGGAGGATTTTATGAAGGATTTCAGCTTCTTACTGAGGTTGACCAGGGCGATCCTCCAGTCATGGGATTTTACTCTTTTTTGCAACAGTTTCTTTCTTCTGTTGTAGAGTTGGTTTATGGCAGAGGACCACCAGATCTGCTTCCTTTTTCTGGAGGATAGCATCTTGGTTCTATTAGGGATAGCATGATCCATGCACTCGTGTAAGTGCTTATAAAGTGCATTTGTGTAGGATTCAGTAGTCGTAACTCTATTGTCTGTCTGCATGGGTGTCATGAAGTTTGCCACTTCTGTCTTAAGAAGTGTGAAGTTGGCTTTGGAGAAGTTTTTTATGGTGGTTTCCCTAATTGGGGGTGGGGGCGCAATGTGGATGTCTAGGGTGATTAGCTTGTGGTCGGATCTGACCAACGAGGAATTGACCTCTGGTGTAGAACACCGGTTGCCCATGTTGGTAATGACCAGGTCTGGGATATTACTGCCCCTGGTGGGGGTGTGAATAAGTTGATCCAAGGTGTTGGAATTTATGAATTCCAGAAAACGTTGAGCAAAAGAGTTGGTACATGAGTAGTTTTCCCACTTATTGGTGGGGTAGTTGAAATTGCCCATTATTAGGGTGTTAGGTTGTACCCTAATACTTCTCAGTGTATCAAGAAATGAGGAGTGGGAATCCTGGGGCATGGTGGGGGGTCTGTAGCAAGCTACAATTTGGACTGCGGTCTTGCCCAGAGTTAGTTGTACTTGGATAATCTCGGATGCATTATGCTGTTCAACTAGCCTGGAGGTGTGGATAGCCTTAATGAATATGGACACGCCTCCACCTTTAGTGCTTCATTCTGGGTTAGCTGGCCAAAAGGTGTGGTATGAATTATAGCCTGGTAATGCAGGGGTGCTCTCTGGAGCTTTGAACCAGGTCTCTGTCACTGCACAGATGTCGATGTTCTCCATTTTAAGAAGTGCCTCAAGTGAGTGCATTTTGAGGTTTAGACTTCTAGCATAGAGTAGCATTACCCTCAGATTTTGCTTGCTTGCACCTCTTATGGTGGTGAAGCTGTCATTTGAAACTTGCCTAAAAAAGGCACTATAGGGGTGGCAAGAGCCTTAGCCAGTATCCGGAATCCCAAGGGTGACAGGTGCAAGCCATCTCTGGCAAAGCATCATGGTCTGTCAATCATGTCATCCCAGGCAGACAAATACTGGATCCCCTTAGAATGACACCAGATGCTTAGCCAATTGTTGACATAAATCATTTTGTCCTTGTACTGTAGCATCATTCTGGGTGATGGCAGGATGCTACTCAGGGCCAGGGTCATACCTGCCTGGGCTACAAGATCAGAGAGCTCCTCCGTGTCTCTTTTCATGTAGTCCAGGGAGGTACATCTCAGGTCATTCATACCAACATGGGCAATGACAGTTTCATATTTGTACTTGTTGTGGAGTGACCTGAGTGAGTGCATTATGCAGCGGATCCTGGCATCTGACAGGCAGCTGATAGTAACTTTCTCCTTGTTTAGCCTGGTGAGTAGAACATCAGTTTGCCTGACTATAGAGTCACCTATGACTAGAGTGTTGGGTACATTGTTATCCCTTATGGGCTGGGGTTGAGTGGCACACTGAGTTTGTAGGCTATGTGTCATTTGGGTTGTATTGGGGGGGTGGAGTTTGCTTGCATTTCTGCTTTGGAGGTCCCTGATGCTTGGACAGGTGTTTATTGAGAGCCTCCGTGAATGTAGGTGTGTGTTATGTGTTTCTATGTGTGTGTTTTGGTGGTGTAGGTATTGAGGGACTATGTGATGAGTGTGGTGTGGGCAAGTGTTTACCTTCTCCTCTTGACTGTCTAGTCCAGTCTTGGGTGAAGACAGCTTTGCTTCCAGTTTGGCAATATAAGTGCATCTCTCACAACTTGTAGTGTTGTGTGGTAGGGGGAGAGGGTTGTCTGCGTACATGAGGCAATTGCTGCATTGCCCCAAGATGTCCAGATTCATTAGATAGAAACGGGAGCTGACCCTTAGACATGGATGGATAGGTGCTTACTTATTAAGTACTAAAAACTGCTCTCTTCTAGACAACTGCGGAAAGTTGAGTGCTGTAGTAATTTGCAACTTATTTAGTGCTTACAATGAGTTCTGAACAAGTGCTGAGTTCAAATAAACAGATGTGAGTGCTGAAACTAGAAAACCGGCTAGTTCTAAGAAAGAAAAATTAAGCTAGAAGGCTTCCCTCCAAAACAGAAAGGCTTGGGGGCTCAGAAGCCTACAAACAGTCTAGACCACATACAGGAAAGGCAGGAAACAAGCGCAAAATTGTTTTTTTTCTTTACCAGATGCTCTCTTTGTACACAGTAGGAGTGCCTGAAATTGGAATATGATCTCACTGCACTCAGCTGAGTGAGCAAATGAGATGGGCCAAAAGGAGTATCCAAACACAAACTTAGAAGAAGGGCGGGCAGTTTCAAAGCCACCAAGATTAACACCAAAACAAAAACAGGGAAGGTGGGTGGGGAACAAACTGACCAAACACAGTCAAAACTTCCAGTTCAGTTAATATTCAATGTAACACAAATAACTCGATTTAAATCCCGTATTACTTGAAAAATGTGCAGATAAAAGGTACTTAAATTGTCTTATACATCCAGTTGAATGCAGCTAGATCTTAGCTGGCCAAAGCTGAAGTTTTTAAGCAGAAAATATTTCTAAATCTACAACTTAAATAGGCAGTGATAGGCTATCAAAGAATGAGACTTCCCCCCACCTGCAATTACTAACAGCAATAAAATCTAGCATGCACTAACTGACAAAACACAGTCACAACTTCCAGTTCAGTTAGTATTCAATGTAACATAAATAACTTGATTTAAATGCCATATTACTTAAAAATGTGCAGATAAAAGGTACTTAAATTCTCTTATACATCCAGTTGAATACAGCTAGATCTTAGCCAGCCAAAGCTGAAGTTTTTAAGCAGAAAATATTCCTAAAAGAACCACTTAAATAGGCAGTGATAGCCTATCAAAGAATGAGACTTCTCCCACCTGCAATTACTAACAGAAATAAAATCTAGCAAGCACTAAGTGACAAAACAGAGTCAAAACTTCCAGTTCAGTTAATATTCACTGTAACACAAATAAATCAATTTAAATGCCGTATTATCTGAAAAATGTGAAGATAAAAGGCACTTAAATTCTCTTACACATTCAGTTGAATACAGCTAGATCTTAGCCAGCCAAAGCTGAAGTTTTTAAGCAGAAAATATTCCTAAAAGAACCACTTAAATAGGCAGTGATAGCCTATCAATGAATGAGACTTCTCCCGCCTGCAATTACTAACAAAAATAAAATCTAGCAAGCACTAACTGACAAAACAGTCAAAACTTCCAGTTAAGTTAATATTCACTGTAACACAAATAAATTGATTTAAATGCCGTATTATCTGAAAAATGTGCAGATAAAAGGCACTTAAATTCTCTTATACATCCAGTTGAATTCAGATAGATCTTAGCCGGCCAAAGCTGAAGTTTTTAAGCAGAAAATATTCCTAACTGTACCACTTAAATAGGCAGTGACAGGCTATCAATGAATGAGACTTCTCCCACCTGCAATTACTAACAGCAATAAAATCTAGCAAGCACTAACTGACAAAACAGAGTCAAAACTTCCAGTTCAGTTAATATTCAAAGTAACACAAATAACTCGATTTAAATGCCTATTATTTGAAAAATGTGCAGATAAAATGTACTTAAATTCTGTTATACATCCTGTTGAATGCAGCCAGATCTTAGCTAGCCAAAGCTGAAGATTTTAAGCAGAAAATACTCCTAAATGTACCACTTAAATAGGCAGTGACAGGCTATCAATGAATGAGATTTCCACCGATTGCAATTACTAAAAGCAATAAAATTGAGCAAGCACTAACTGACAAAACAGAGTCAAAACTTCCCGTTCAGTTAATATTCAATGTAACACAAATAACTCGATTTAAATGCCGTATTATTTGAAAAATGTGCAGAAAAAGGTACTTAAATTTTCTTATACGTCCAGTTGCATACAGCTAGATCTTGGCAGGCCAAAGCTGAAGTTTTTAAGCAGAAAATATTCCTAAATCTAACACTTAAATAGGCAGTGATAGGCTATCAATGAATGAGAATTCTCCTGCCTGCATTTACTAACAGCAATAAAATCTAGCAAGCATTAACTGACAAAACAGAGTCAAAACTTCCAGTTCAGTTAATATTCAATGTAACAAAAATAACTCGATTTAAATGCAATATTACTTGAAAAATGTGCTGACAAAAGGTACTTAAATTCTCTTATACATCCAGTTGAATACAGCTAGATCTTAGCCAGCCAAAGCTGAAGGTTTTAAGCAGAAAATATTCCTAAAAGTTACACTTAAAAAGGCAGGGATAGGCTATCAAAGAATGACACTTCCCCCACCTGCAATTACTAACAGCAATAAAATCTAGTATGCACTAACTGACAAAACAGAGTCAAAACTTCCAGTTCAGTTAATATTCAATGTAACACAAATAAATTGATTTAAATGCCGTATTATCTGAAAAATGTAGATATAAAAGGTACTTAAATTCTCTTATACATTCAGTTGAATACAGCTAGATCTTAGCCGGCTAAAGCTGAAGTTTTTAAGTAGAAAATACTCCTAACTGTACCACTTAAATAGGCAGAGACAGGCTATCAATGAATGAGACTTCCCCCGCTTGCAATTACTAACAGCAATAAAATCTAGCATGCACTGACAAAACAGAGTCAAACCTTCCAGTTCAGTTAATATTCAATGTAACACAAATAATGAGAAGTTATGTACCTACCATAACGTTCCATGTTAGTTGTCTTCTCTTGCCTTCTTTCTTGCTTGATGGGTACGGAGCCGATCCTCGGCTCCGACTCGGCACTTTGCTAAGCTCGAGAGTCACTTTTACCAGCTCGAGGCAGCCCCATATCCCATGATGCAAGGCGGTAAGTACCCAGATCTCGTTTGGTATCTAAAGGCAATAACACCTAGCACAAAAAACTTCAAAGAAGGAAGAAAGGCAAAAAGCCTAAAGGATGGGCTATAAGGTAGACCAGAACTATCTGGTCTTAAGAAGCATTCTTCCATATAGGGAGAAAAAGGTCTGTCCAGGCCAGGGGGCAGGAGGGAGGGTCGCAAGAAAGAAGGCAAGAGAAGACAACTAACATGGAACGTTATGGTAGGTACATAACTTCTCAATGTTAAGTTGTCAATCTCGCCTTCATTCTTGCTTGATGGGACTGCATCCCTAGCACCTCTATCCTGGGTGGCTCAATGGAACAGACTCTTGAGAACTGTAGAGACAAAACTGGCTCTATCCCTGGAGGCCAAATCCAATTTGTAATGAGAAACAAAGGTATGAGGAGTGGCCCAAGTGGCTGCTGCACAAATAGTGTCTAATGGAAGTCTAGCCTGAAAAGCTGTAGAAGTGGCTAAGCTTCTGGTTGAATGCGCTTTAGGTTTTGAGCACAGCTGTTTTCCCTTGAGCTGATAGATTTCGGAGATGGTGGAAGAAAGCCATCTAGATAAGGTCACTTTGGAGACAGGAAGGCCTTTCTTGTTTTCAGCATAAGAAAGAAAGAGCTGATCGGATTTCCTGAATTGTTTTGTTCTGTCCAAATAATATCTGAGTTGGCGGTGAACATCAAGATAATGTAATTTTTGTTCCGATCTGTTTGAGTAATTAGGGAAAAATACAGGGAGGTCAATAGATTGGTTCAAATTATTTTTCGAGGCCACCTTAGGCAAAAATGGTTGGATTAGTTCACAAGGATACCCTGTCTTTGTGGAAGACCAAATAAGGGGACAAACAGAGAGCATGAAGTTCTGACACTCTCCTTGCCGAGGTAATAGCAACAAGGAAGAGTGTTTTCCATGAAAGAAATTTCAGGAACATGAAACAGCTGGCTCGAAGGGAGGAAGAATTAAGGATGTCAGCACTAGATTTAGGTCCCATTGAGGAGGAGGACTCCTGACTGGAGGTTTCATGAGGAAAATTCCTTTTAGAAAGGCTCTACAAAGCCTGTGGGACATAATGTTGTGATCTGCAAATCCGACATGAAAATTCGAGATAGCAGCCAACTGAACTTTGACCGTGGAAGAAGAAGAGCCCGAGTGAAAGATTTCCGCTAAGAAATCCAAAACTGCTTGAACAGGGGCAGTAAAAGGATCTATATTTTTAGCTTTTGCCCAACAAGAGAAGCGTTTCCACTTGCTGGTATAAATCCTTCTAGTAGAGGATTTAAGGGAAACCACTATGATATCTCTAACAGGATTAGAGATCATAGGAAGCCTGGCTAAGGAAGGAAGTGGAGCAACCAAGCTGTGAGGTTGAGAGAAGGAATAGACTGATGCAGCTGACCCGATTGGTGAATCAGAAGGTCTGGCACTGGGTCAAGATGCCACGGCTGCACCAATAGGTGACGATGGAGGAATGGAAACCAAATTTGTCGAGGCCAATAGGGAGCAATGAGAATCATTTTGGCTCTCAAAACGGTGGCTTTCTGGAGTACTTGTGGAATCAACGGAAAGGGAGGAAAGGCATAAAGAAGTCCCTGGGGCCAATCCTGGGTTAGAGCGTCTCTGGGGGGATGGCCTGGCAGTGGGAAGAGGGAAAAGAAGTCTGGGCATTTGCTGTTTTGGGGAGTAGCAAAAAGATCGCAACATGGGCGGCCCCATTCTAGAAAAATCTCCTCCACTATAGATTGAGAGACCACTCGTGAGGCATGAGAATAGCTCTGCTCAATCTGTCCGCTAGAATGTTGGTTTTCCCAGGGATATGCGTTGCTACCAGAAACCGATGAGAGGAGATCGCCCATTGCCAAAGTCTGAGAGCTTCTCGACACAAGGGGTAAGACTTGGTTCCACCCTGTTTGTTGATATACCATACTACAGACATGTTGTCCGAGTGAACTGCAATTGTTCCCAAGGGAAGAAAGTCGTTGAGGGCTTGCAACGTTAAAAGCACTGCTCTCATCTCTAGGACATTTATGTGCAGGTGGTATTCGAACGGTTGCCACATCCCATGAACCATCCTGCCCTGACAATGACCCCCCCACCCGATCAGGGAGGCGTCCGTAGTGACTGTAGCTACCGGGGCCAGGGATACAAAGGGTCTGCCTTGATGAATCTGGGGGGAAGAAATCCACCATGACAGATAATTCTTGCAAATTTGTGTCACCAGGATTTGATGATGCATGGGAAGTTGTTGGTAAGACCACTGGATGAACAACATCCATTGAAGAAGACGCATGTAGAAGTGGGCCAGGGGAAGAAGGGTAATGGCCGCAGCCATGAGGCCCAACACCTTCAGAACCATTCTGCCTTGTACCTTTTTGCAGGCAAGGATGATCCTCACGTGACTTTGGATATCTGAGATTCTTTGGTCTGTGAGGGTTGCTGACATCCGAACAGTGTTTAAGTTTGCGCCTATGAAAGTAATAGACTGGCAGGGCAATAAGGAGGATTTTTCGTAGTTGATCGAAATTCCTAAATGAGTGCAGAGATTTAGGGTGTAATTCCTGGCTTGAAGAAGTTGATGCCTGGTGGTGGCTGAAAGGAGCCAGTCATCGAGATACGGAAACACCTGGAATCCTTGACGTCTCAGGTGAGCCGTGACCACTGCCATACATTTGGTGAACACTCTGGGGGCTGTAGTGAGACCAAAAGGCAGGGCTCTGAATTGAAAATGACTGGACCCCAGCCGAAAGCGGAGAAACCTTCTGGAGCGTCTGTGAATTTTTATGTGATAGTACGCGTCCTGAAGGTCTATTGAGCACATCCAGTTGTCCTTTTCTAGGAAGGGCAAAATTGATTGAAGTGTGACCATTCGAAATCTTGTCTTTCTCACAGACTTGTTGAGTCTGCTGAGATCCAATATTGGTCTCCAGTCTCCCGTCTTTTGGGGACCAAAAGAATCTTAGTAGATTCCGGCTCTGAATGGTCTGTTGTAACTGGCTGAATGGCCCTTTTTTGTAGAAGCTTTGATACTTCTAACTTTGCAATTTCCCTTAGACCGGGTGGCACAACTGGAAGGGAATTATTGTGAGTGAAAGGACTTTCCTCGAAAGGAATCTTGTAACCCTCGGATATGATCGACTGTACCCATTTGTCTTGAGAGAGGAAACGCCAGGCTTCTGGGTACAGCGATAGTCTTCCCCCGACTGCCTCCAAGGATGGACAGTCGGGCAACATCTCAGGGATGCTGGAAGGGCTTGTCAGAGAGGCTCTCTGCTTCCCTGGTTTTGTGGACCCCTCTGCCTCTAGAGCGTCTGTTATTATTACCCCCTCTGCCTCTAGGGGTAAACTGACCACGTGCATCTGGCGTGACTCCTTGGGATTTATGGAACCACATTTTTCCGCCCTTCTGACCTTTGGGGTAAGGTCTAGAGGGGATAAAAAAACGGACCCCTACGGCAGAAAGAGTCTTGCCGTCCTGCTCACACCTGGTCAATGTATCCTTCACTTGAGGGCCAAACAATGCTGACCCATCAAAGGGAGAATTCGTGAAGGACGCCTTAAAGGGATCTGCAAAATTACAGAGCCGCACCCAGGATTGACGTCTAAGAGTCACTCCTGTACCCGCGGCTCTACTCGCTCCATCTGCTGCATACGAGATCAATCGCATGGAGGAGTTAGCTATAGAATTAAGGATTCCTAGCTGAGAAGCAATCTTTTCTTGAGCCCCTGCAGCCGTAGGATCCTGCACTACTTCACCTAGTTCCTTAAGGATGTCCCTTTGGAGTCTGGTGAAGTGACATAAATAGTTCAGCGAACGCATGGCAAAGGTCGCTGAGGAGAACATCCGCTTACCATACCTATCCATGGTCCTAGAATCCTTATTAGGAGGGTGGACTGGTACGGAAGGATCTGCAAGTTCCTTCTTAGTGGCGGCCACCACCACCATGGCATCAACAGGGACACCTTTAGTAAGGAATTGCTTTTCAGAAGGGGCTGTAATAAATTTAGATGGCCTCCTAGGAACTGGCTCTACGGAATCAGGAGCAGCCCAAGCCTTTCGAGCAATAACCTCCATAAGGGGGTCAAAAGGTGGAGACACCCAGGAGGTGGAGGGTCGAGATCCAAATGCCTCTAGGTATACCGACTCATCCTCAGAGATTTATGGAGGGCCAGTTTCCCCTTTGTTTTAGAAGTTCTAGGATGTCTGAAAAGGAGACATCCTCAGAGGGGGATCTTGGGGATCCCTCCAACTCATCTAAGTCGGTATCTGAAGTGGTAGACTCAGGGGAGTCCAGGTGTTTCCTCTTACAAGTCCTCTTGCGCGGAGGATCTCCTGACTGGTCAGGAGAATCCTCGGAAGAGGGGGTTCTTCCCAGTGGGGAAACCTGAGGCGGTGGATCTCTAGGTCCGGGAGCAAGAGAGATGGAAGAGATATCGACAGGCACTGTAGAAGGAGGAGCTAAGGGAATAGACTGCTGACTGAGCCCAGTGGCCAGCACACTCTTCATCACCTCGAGGCCCCCTCCCAGGAGATCCGAGAGAACCCGTTCGAAGAAACTGGGACTCCGGGCCCACCGAAGGAAGGCTCGAGGCAGATGTCGGAGCCGAGCTCACCAAGGCGAAGCTCCAAGGGGAAGAGCGGGTCGACAAGGTCGATGCCACTCAACCCCTCGGAGGAGACCAGGGAAGCCCGACCACCGAATCCCTCCAAGGAAGGTCTCGAGGAGGAGATAAGAGTAGATGCTGAAGGTGCAGAAGGAGGGGGTATCTGCCCTTCAGCCATAGCAGTAACTATTCCCGTAGACTCCAGCTCCAAACTCTGTGGTACAGTCGAAGGAGGAACTTGAAGGGGGTGTGGACTAATAGTCATCTGTTGAGATGGACTATGAAGCATCTGGGCCAGTGCCTGTGATTTTAATAATCTGCTTACCACCCTCTCTAAATCATGGTCAGATAACCTGGATGACCTAGATGATCGGCTCAGATGGCTCCGTTCAGAAAGAAGAGGTGAGGCCGGAGCCGACAGAATCGGTTCCAAGGAGGGGGACCTGGACCTCTTCCTCGAAGGAACCATCGGAGCCGATAAACCCACTGATCCAGTCGGAGCCGATAACTTTTCGGCTCCGAGAGAAGATCTAGATGCATCGGCGCCAGCCGGAGCCGATGCAGGCATCGAAATAGCAGTGTCGGCGCCGATTAACCGTACCAAAGCCTGGGCCACATGGTGGTCGGAGCCAGTACTCAGAACCAACACCAAAGTGACCAAAGAAGTATCGGCACCGATAGCCATCGGTGCCAAAGATTTTGCCAAGGTTGGATCGGCTCCAGTCGGAGCCAAGGCCGAAGGCTTTGGTACAGAAGCCTGGGCCTTAGACTTGGAAGGCTTTCCCAGAGCGATTTGGCGGGGAGCCCTCGGTTTAAGGGAGTCCCCTTAAAATAAGTTTGTTTCTCCTTTCCTGCAGGACTCTCTGGCTAAAAGAATGACATATTGCACAGGAGTCCTGCAGGTGGAGAGGTCCCAGGCATTATAAACAAGAAGTGTGACCGTCTGTCAGAGACATCTTCTGACAGCACGAGTCACACTTCTTAAAGCCTGAGACCCTCTGCTCTTTGGACATAGTGGACACAAAAACAGAACCACACAGTCTCAAACAAACAATTAAATTATAGTTTAAACAGTAAAAACCTCACACACACACACCCTGACAGGGGGGGGGGGGATGGGAGGGAAGGAAGGCCTGACTAAAAAAATTAAGGAGGAAGGAAAATTTTTGACAAAAAGGGGCTTACAATTAAGTAAAAATAAAAGATCTTTAAGAGAAAAAAGTTTAAAAGTGAAAAGGGGCTAAAAGCAGTTTAATTTAAAACACTTACCAGGAGCTGGTAAAAGGAGGACCTCATTAAAAGGGCCATTTACAGGGAATTCCCCGGGTTACTTACCATTCCCAATCCCCCTGGGGATTAAAATTCCTCAAAAACTTTTTTTGGGGGAAAAAAATTAAACTCTTTTGCCCGGAAAAGTGCAACCCAAAAATGGTTTTCAAAAAATTTTCCAAATTCCCCTTAAA